>NW_027439610.1:0-29821 GCF_964188355.1 Buteo buteo
CTCGGCGGCGGCCGAGGGGCCCCGAGGTGTCCCGCCTCTGGCAAAGCCCGGAGCCCCAGCGCTGCGGGGCCTGCGGATAGGGCGCCAAGGGGAGGGGAAGAGCAGCAAGAGCTTTCGGGGCTGGGCCCTTCCCTGCGGGAGCAGGAGCCCGACGTTCGCCCCCCCGGAAAAGAGGCTCGGCGGCGGCCGACGGGCCCCGAGGTGTCCCGCCTCTGGCAAAGCCCGGAGCCCCAGCGCTGCGGGGCCTGCGGATAGGGCGCCAAGGGGAGGGGAAGAGCAGCAAGAGCTTTCGGGGCTGGGCCCTTCCCTGCGGGAGCAGGAGCCCGACGTTCGCCCCCCCGGAAAAGAGGCTCGGCGGCGGCCGAGGGGCCCCGAGGTGTCCCGCCTCTGGCAAAGCCCGGAGCCCCAGCGCTGCGGGGCCTGCGGATAGGGCGCCAAGGGGAGGGGAAGAGCAGCAAGAGCTTTCGGGGCTGGGCCCTTCCCTGCGGGAGCAGGAGCCCGACGTTCGCCCCCCCGGAAAAGAGGCTCGGCGGCGGCCGACGGGCCCCGAGGTGTCCCGCCTCTGGCAAAGCCCGGAGCCCCAGCGCTGCGGGGCCTGCGGATAGGGCGCCAAGGGGAGGGGAAGAGCAGCAAGAGCTTTCGGGGCTGGGCCCTTCCCTGCGGGAGCAGGAGCCCGACGTTCGCCCCCCCGGAAAAGAGGCTCGGCGGCGGCCGACGGGCCCCGAGGTGTCCCGCCTCTGGCAAAGCCCGGAGCCCCAGCGCTGCGGGGCCTGCGGATAGGGCGCCAAGGGGAGGGGAAGAGCAGCAAGAGCTTTCGGGGCTGGGCCCTTCCCTGCGGGAGCAGGAGCCCGACGTTCGCCCCCCCGGAAAAGAGGCTCGGCGGCGGCCGACGGGCCCCGAGGTGTCCCGCCTCTGGCAAAGCCCGGAGCCCCAGCGCTGCGGGGCCTGCGGATAGGGCGCCAAGGGGAGGGGAAGAGCAGCAAGAGCTTTCGGGGCTGGGCCCTTCCCTGCGGGAGCAGGAGCCCGACGTTCGCCCCCCCGGAAAAGAGGCTCGGCGGCGGCCGACGGGCCCCGAGGTGTCCCGCCTCTGGCAAAGCCCGGAGCCCCAGCGCTGCGGGGCCTGCGGATAGGGCGCCAAGGGGAGGGGAAGAGCAGCAAGAGCTTTCGGGGCTGGGCCCTTCCCTGCGGGAGCAGGAGCCCGACGTTCGCCCCCCCGGAAAAGAGGCTCGGCGGCGGCCGAGGGGCCCCGAGGTGTCCCGCCTCTGGCAAAGCCCGGAGCCCCAGCGCTGCGGGGCCTGCGGATAGGGCGCCAAGGGGAGGGGAAGAGCAGCAAGAGCTTTCGGGGCTGGGCCCTTCCCTGCGGGAGCAGGAGCCCGACGTTCGCCCCCCCGGAAAAGAGGCTCGGCGGCGGCCGAGGGGCCCCGAGGTGTCCCGCCTCTGGCAAAGCCCGGAGCCCCAGCGCTGCGGGGCCTGCGGATAGGGCGCCAAGGGGAGGGGAAGAGCAGCAAGAGCTTTCGGGGCTGGGCCCTTCCCTGCGGGAGCAGGAGCCCGACGTTCGCCCCCCCGGAAAAGAGGCTCGGCGGCGGCTGACGGGCCCCGAGGTGTCCCGCCTCTGGCAAAGCCCGGAGCCCCAGCGCTGCGGGGCCTGCGGATAGGGCGCCAAGGGGAGGGGAAGAGCAGCAAGAGCTTTCGGGGCTGGGCCCTTCCCTGCGGGAGCAGGAGCCCGACGTTCGCCCCCCCGGAAAAGAGGCTCGGTGGCGGCCGAGAGGCACCGAGGTGTCCCGCCTCTGGCAAAGCCCGGAGCCCCAGCGCTGCGGGGCCTGCGGATAGGGCGCCAAGGGGAGGGGAAGAGCAGCAAGAGCTTTCGGGGCTGGGCCCTTCCCTGCGGGAGCAGGAGCCCGACGTTCACGCCCCCGGAAAAGAGGTTCGGCGGCGGCCGACGGGCCCCGAGGTGTCCCGCCTCTGGCAAAGCCCGGAGCCCCAGCGCTGCGGGGCCTGCGGATAGGGCGCCAAGGGGAGGGGAAGAGCAGCAAGAGCTTTCGGGGCTGGGCCCTTCCTTGCGGGAGCAGGAGCCTGAAGTTCGCCCCCCCTCAAAAGAGGCTCGGCGGCGGCCGACGGGCCCCGAGGTGTCCCGCCTCTGGCAAAGCCCGGAGCCCCAGCGCTGCGGGGCCTGCGGATAGGGCGCCAAGGGGAGGGGAAGAGCAGCAAGAGCTTTCGGGGCTGGGCCCTTCCCTGCGGGAGCAGGAGCCCGACGTTCGCCCCCCCGGAAAAGAGGCTCGGCGGCGGCCGAGGGGCCCCGAGGTGTCCCGCCTCTGGCAAAGCCCGGAGCCCCAGCGCTGCGGGGCCTGCGGATAGGGCGCCAAGGGGAGGGGAAGAGCAGCAAGAGCTTTCGGGGCTGGGCCCTTCCCTGCGGGAGCAGGAGCCCGACGTTCGCCCCCCCGGAAAAGAGGCTCGGCGGCGGCCGAGGGGCCCCGAGGTGTCCCGCCTCTGGCAAAGCCCGGAGCCCCAGCGCTGCGGGGCCTGCGGATAGGGCGCCAAGGGGAGGGGAAGAGCAGCAAGAGCTTTCAGGGCTGGGCCCTTCCCTGCGGGAGCAGGAGCCCGACGTTCGCCCCCCCGGAAAAGAGGCTCGGCGGCGGCCGACGGGCCCCGAGGTGTCCCGCCTCTGGCAAAGCCCGGAGCCCCAGCGCTGCGGGGCCTGCGGATAGGGCGCCAAGGGGAGGGGAAGAGCAGCAAGAGCTTTCGGGGCTGGGCCCTTCCCTGCGGGAGCAGGAGCCCGACGTTCGCCCCCCCGGAAAAGAGGCTCGGCGGCGGCCGACGGGCCCCGAGGTGTCCCGCCTCTGGCAAAGCCCGGAGCCCCAGCGCTGCGGGGCCTGCGGATAGGGCGCCAAGGGGAGGGGAAGAGCAGCAAGAGCTTTCGGGGCTGGGCCCTTCCCTGCGGGAGCAGGAGCCCGACGTTCGCCCCCCCGGAAAAGAGGCTCGGCGGCGGCCGAGGGGCCCCGAGGTGTCCCGCCTCTGGCAAAGCCCGGAGCCCCAGCGCTGCGGGGCCTGCGGATAGGGCGCCAAGGGGAGGGGAAGAGCAGCAAGAGCTTTCGGGGCTGGGCCCTTCCCTGCGGGAGCAGGAGCCCGACGTTCGCCCCCCCGGAAAAGAGGCTCGGTGGCGGCCGAGAGGCACCGAGGTGTCCCGCCTCTGGCAAAGCCCGGAGCCCCAGCGCTGCGGGGCCTGCGGATAGGGCGCCAAGGGGAGGGGAAGAGCAGCAAGAGCTTTCGGGGCTGGGCCCTTCCCTGCGGGAGCAGGAGCCCGACGTTCGCCCCCCCGGAAAAGAGGCTCGGCGGCGGCCGACGGGCCCCGAGGTGTCCCGCCTCTGGCAAAGCCCGGAGCCCCAGCGCTGCGGGGCCTGCGGATAGGGCGCCAAGGGGAGGGGAAGAGCAGCAAGAGCTTTCGGGGCTGGGCCCTTCCCTGCGGGAGCAGGAGCCTGACGTTCGCCCCCCCTCAAAAGAGGCTCGGCGGCGGCCGACGGGCCCCGAGGTGTCCCACCTCTGGCAAAGCCCGGAGCCCCAGCGCTGCGGGGCCTGCGGATAGGGCGCCAAGGGGAGGGGAAGAGCAGCAAGAGCTTTCGGGGCTGGGCCCTTCCCTGCGGGAGCAGGAGCCCGACGTTCGCCCCCCCGGAAAAGAGGCTCGGCGGCGGCCGACGGGCCCCGAGGTGTCCCGCCTCTGGCAAAGCCCGGAGCCCCAGCGCTGCGGGGCCTGCGGATAGGGCGCCAAGGGGAGGGGAAGAGCAGCAAGAGCTTTCGGGGCTGGGCCCTTCCCTGCGGGAGCAGGAGCCCGACGTTCGCCCCCCCGGAAAAGAGGCTCGGCGGCGGCCGACGGGCCCCGAGGTGTCCCGCCTCTGGCAAAGCCCGGAGCCCCAGCGCTGCGGGGCCTGCGGATAGGGCGCCAAGGGGAGGGGAAGAGCAGCAAGAGCTTTCGGGGCTGGGCCCTTCCCTGCGGGAGCAGGAGCCCGACGTTCGCCCCCCCGGAAAAGAGGCTCGGCGGCGGCCGAGGGGCCCCGAGGTGTCCCGCCTCTGGCAAAGCCCGGAGCCCCAGCGCTGCGGGGCCTGCGGATAGGGCGCCAAGGGGAGGGGAAGAGCAGCAAGAGCTTTCGGGGCTGGGCCCTTCCCTGCGGGAGCAGGAGCCCGACGTTCGCCCCCCCGGAAAAGAGGCTCGGCGGCGGCCGACGGGCCCCGAGGTGTCCCGCCTCTGGCAAAGCCCGGAGCCCCAGCGCTGCGGGGCCTGCGGATAGGGCGCCAAGGGGAGGGGAAGAGCAGCAAGAGCTTTCGGGGCTGGGCCCTTCCCTGCGGGAGCAGGAGCCCGACGTTCGCCCCCCCGGAAAAGAGGCTCGGCGGCGGCCGACGGGCCCCGAGGTGTCCCGCCTCTGGCAAAGCCCGGAGCCGCAGCGCTGCGGGGCCTGCAGATAGGGCGCCAAGGGGAGGGGAAGAGCAGCAAGAGCTTTCGGGGCTGGGCCCTTCCCTGCGGGAGCAGGAGCCCGACGTTCGCCCCCCCGGAAAAGAGGCTCGGCGGCGGCCGACGGGCCCCGAGGTGTCCCGCCTCTGGCAAAGCCCGGAGCCCCAGCGCTGCGGGGCCTGCGGATAGGGCGCCAAGGGGAGGGGAAGAGCAGCAAGAGCTTTCGGGGCTGGGCCCTTCCCTGCGGGAGCAGGAGCCCGACGTTCGCCCCCCCGGAAAAGAGGCTCGGCGGCGGCCGAGGGGCCCCGAGGTGTCCCGCCTCTGGCAAAGCCCGGAGCCCCAGCGCTGCGGGGCCTGCGGATAGGGCGCCAAGGGGAGGGGAAGAGCAGCAAGAGCTTTCGGGGCTGGGCCCTTCCCTGCGGGAGCAGGAGCCCGACGTTCGCCCCCCCGGAAAAGAGGCTCGGCGGCGGCCGACGGGCCCCGAGGTGTCCCGCCTCTGGCAAAGCCCGGAGCCGCAGCGCTGCGGGGCCTGCAGATAGGGCGCCAAGGGGAGGGGAAGAGCAGCAAGAGCTTTCGGGGCTGGGCCCTTCCCTGCGGGAGCAGGAGCCCGACGTTCGCCCCCCCAAAAAGAGGTTCGGCGGCGGCCGAAGGGCCCCGAGGTGTCCCGCCTCTGGCAAAGCCCGGAGCCCCAGCGCTGCGGGGCCTGCGGATAGGGCGCCAAGGGGAGGGGAAGAGCAGCAAGAGCTTTCGGGGCTGGGCCCTTCCCTGCGGGAGCAGGAGCCCGACGTTCGCCCCCCCGGAAAAGAGGCTCGGCGGCGTCCGAGGGGCCCCGAGGTGTCCCGCCTCTGGCAAAGCCCGGAGCCCCAGCGCTGCGGGGCCTGCGGATAGGGCGCCAAGGGGAGGGGAAGAGCAGCAAGAGCTTTCGGGGCTGGGCCCTTCCCTGCGGGAGCAGGAGCCCGACGTTCGCCCCCCCGGAAAAGAGGCTCGGCGGCGGCCGAAGGGCCCCGAGGTGTCCCGCCTCTGGCAAAGCCCGGAGCCCCAGCGCTGCGGGGCCTGCGGATACAGCGCCAAGGGGAGGGGAAGAGCAGCAAGAGCTTTCGGGGCTGGGCCCTTCCCTGCGGGAGCAGGAGCCCGACGTTCGCCCCCCCTCAAAAGAGGCTCGGCGGCGGCCGACGGGCCCCGAGGTGTCCCGCCTCTGGCAAAGCCCGGAGCCCCAGCGCTGCGGGGCCTGCGGATAGGGCGCCAAGGGGAGGGGAAGAGCAGCAAGAGCTTTCGGGGCTGGGCCCTTCCCTGCGGGAGCAGGAGCCCGACGTTCGCCCCCCCGGAAAAGAGGCTCGGCGGCGGCCGACGGGCCCCGAGGTGTCCCGCCTCTGGCAAAGCCCGGAGCCCCAGCGCTGCGGGGCCTGCGGATAGGGCGCCAAGGGGAGGGGAAGAGCAGCAAGAGCTTTCGGGGCTGGGCCCTTCCCTGCGGGAGCAGGAGCCCGACGTTCGCCCCCCCTCAAAAGAGGCTCGGCGGCGGCCGACGGGCCCCGAGGTGTCCCGCCTCTGGCAAAGCCCGGAGCCCCAGCGCTGCGGGGCCTGCAGATAGGGCGCCAAGGGGAGGGGAAGAGCAGCAAGAGCTTTCGGGGCTGGGCCCTTCCCTGCGGGAGCAGGAGCCCGACGTTCGCCCCCCCGGAAAAGAGGTTCGGCGGCGGCCGAAGGGCCCCGAGGTGTCCCGCCTCTGGCAAAGCCCGGAGCCCCAGCGCTGCGGGGCCTGCGGATAGGGCGCCAAGGGGAGGGGAAGAGCAGCAAGAGCTTTCGGGGCTGGGCCCTTCCCTGCGGGAGCAGGAGCCCGACGTTCGCCCCCCCGGAAAAGAGGCTCGGCGGCGGCCGACGGGCCCCGAGGTGTCCCGCCTCTGGCAAAGCCCGGAGCCCCAGCGCTGCGGGGCCTGCGGATAGGGCGCCAAGGGGAGGGGAAGAGCAGCAAGAGCTTTCGGGGCTGGGCCCTTCCCTGCGGGAGCAGGAGCCCGACGTTCGCCCCCCCTCAAAAGAGGCTCGGCGGCGGCCGAGGGGCCCCGAGGTGTCCCGCCTCTGGCAAAGCCCGGAGCCCCAGCGCTGCGGGGCCTGCGGATAGGGCGCCAAGGGGAGGGGAAGAGCAGCAAGAGCTTTCGGGGCTGGGCCCTTCCCTGCGGGAGCAGGAGCCCGACGTTCGCCCCCCCGGAAAAGAGGCTCGGCGGCGGCCGACGGGCCCCGAGGTGTCCCGCCTCTGGCAAAGCCCGGAGCCCCAGCGCTGCGGGGCCTGCGGATAGGGCGCCAAGGGGAGGGGAAGAGCAGCAAGAGCTTTCGGGGCTGGGCCCTTCCCTGCGGGAGCAGGAGCCCGACGTTCGCCCCCCCGGAAAAGAGGCTCGGCGGCGGCCGACGGGCCCCGAGGTGTCCCGCCTCTGGCAAAGCCCGGAGCCCCAGCGCTGCGGGGCCTGCGGATAGGGCGCCAAGGGGAGGGGAAGAGCAGCAAGAGCTTTCGGGGCTGGGCCCTTCCCTGCGGGAGCAGGAGCCCGACGTTCGCCCCCCCGGAAAAGAGGCTCGGCGGCGGCCGACGGGCCCCGAGGTGTCCCGCCTCTGGCAAAGCCCGGAGCCCCAGCGCTGCGGGGCCTGCGGATAGGGCGCCAAGGGGAGGGGAAGAGCAGCAAGAGCTTTCGGGGCTGGGCCCTTCCCTGCGGGAGCAGGAGCCCGACGTTCGCCCCCCCTCAAAAGAGGCTCGGCGGCGGCCGACGGGCCCCGAGGTGTCCCGCCTCTGGCAAAGCCCGGAGCCCCAGCGCTGCGGGGCCTGCGGATAGGGCGCCAAGGGGAGGGGAAGAGCAGCAAGAGCTTTCGGGGCTGGGCCCTTCCCTGCGGGAGCAGGAGCCCGACGTTCGCCCCCCCTCAAAAGAGGCTCGGCGGCGGCCGAAGGGCCCCGAGGTGTCCCGCCTCTGGCAAAGCCCGGAGCCCCAGCGCTGCGGGGCCTGCAGATAGGGCGCCAAGGGGAGGGGAAGAGCAGCAAGAGCTTTCGGGGCTGGGCCCTTCCCTGCGGGAGCAGGAGCCCGACGTTCGCCCCCCCGGAAAAGAGGTTCGGCGGCGGCCGAAGGGCCCCGAGGTGTCCCGCCTCTGGCAAAGCCCGGAGCCCCAGCGCTGCGGGGCCTGCGGATAGGGCGCCAAGGGGAGGGGAAGAGCAGCAAGAGCTTTCGGGGCTGGGCCCTTCCCTGCGGGAGCAGGAGCCCGACGTTCGCCCCCCCTCAAAAGAGGCTCGGCGGCGGCCGACGGGCCCCGAGGTGTCCCGCCTCTGGCAAAGCCCGGAGCCCCAGCGCTGCGGGGCCTGCAGATAGGGCGCCAAGGGGAGGGGAAGAGCAGCAAGAGCTTTCGGGGCTGGGCCCTTCCCTGCGGGAGCAGGAGCCCGACGTTCGCCCCCCCGGAAAAGAGGCTCGGCGGCGGCCGACGGGCCCCGAGGTGTCCCGCCTCTGGCAAAGCCCGGAGCCCCAGCGCTGCGGGGCCTGCGGATAGGGCGCCAAGGGGAGGGGAAGAGCAGCAAGAGCTTTCGGGGCTGGGCCCTTCCCTGCGGGAGCAGGAGCCCGACGTTCGCCCCCCCGGAAAAGAGGCTCGGCGGCGGCCGACGGGCCCCGAGGTGTCCCGCCTCTGGCAAAGCCCGGAGCCCCAGCGCTGCGGGGCCTGCGGATAGGGCGCCAAGGGGAGGGGAAGAGCAGCAAGAGCTTTCGGGGCTGGGCCCTTCCCTGCGGGAGCAGGAGCCCGACGTTCGCCCCCCCTCAAAAGAGGCTCGGCGGCGGCCGACGGGCCCCGAGGTGTCCCGCCTCTGGCAAAGCCCGGAGCCCCAGCGCTGCGGGGCCTGCGGATAGGGCGCCAAGGGGAGGGGAAGAGCAGCAAGAGCTTTCGGGGCTGGGCCCTTCCCTGCGGGAGCAGGAGCCCGACGTTCGCCCCCCCGGAAAAGAGGCTCGGCGGCGGCCGAGGGGCCCCGAGGTGTCCCGCCTCTGGCAAAGCCCGGAGCCCCAGCGCTGCGGGGCCTGCGGATAGGGCGCCAAGGGGAGGGGAAGAGCAGCAAGAGCTTTCGGGGCTGGGCCCTTCCCTGCGGGAGCAGGAGCCCGACGTTCGCCCCCCCTCAAAAGAGGCTCGGCGGTGGCCGACGGGCCCCGAGGTGTCCCGCCTCTGGCAAAGCCCGGAGCCCCAGCGCTGCGGGGCCTGCGGATAGGGCGCCAAGGGGAGGGGAAGAGCAGCAAGAGCTTTCGGGGCTGGGCCCTTCCCTTCGGGAGCAGGAGCCCGACGTTCGCCCCCCCGGAAAAGAGGCTCGGCGGCGGCCGACGGGCCCCGAGGTGTCCCGCCTCTGGCAAAGCCCGGAGCCCCAGCGCTGCGGGGCCTGCGGATAGGGCGCCAAGGGGAGGGGAAGAGCAGCAAGAGCTTTCGGGGCTGGGCCCTTCCCTGCGGGAGCAGGAGCCCGACGTTCGCCCCCCCGGAAAAGAGGCTCGGCGGCGGCCGACGGGCCCCGAGGTGTCCCGCCTCTGGCAAAGCCCGGAGCCCCAGCGCTGCGGGGCCTGCGGATAGGGCGCCAAGGGGAGGGGAAGAGCAGCAAGAGCTTTCGGGGCTGGGCCCTTCCCTGCGGGAGCAGGAGCCCGACGTTCGCCCCCCCGGAAAAGAGGCTCGGCGGCGGCCGACGGGCCCCGAGGTGTCCCGCCTCTGGCAAAGCCCGGAGCCCCAGCGCTGCGGGGCCTGCGGATAGGGCGCCAAGGGGAGGGGAAGAGCAGCAAGAGCTTTCGGGGCTGGGCCCTTCCCTGCGGGAGCAGGAGCCCGACGTTCGCCCCCCCTCAAAAGAGGCTCGGCGGCGGCCGACGGGCCCCGAGGTGTCCCGCCTCTGGCAAAGCCCGGAGCCCCAGCGCTGCGGGGCCTGCGGATAGGGCGCCAAGGGGAGGGGAAGAGCAGCAAGAGCTTTCGGGGCTGGGCCCTTCCCTGCGGGAGCAGGAGCCCGACGTTCGCCCCCCCGGAAAAGAGGCTCGGCGGCGGCCGACGGGCCCCGAGGTGTCCCGCCTCTGGCAAAGCCCGGAGCCCCAGCGCTGCGGGGCCTGCGGATAGGGCGCCAAGGGGAGGGGAAGAGCAGCAAGAGCTTTCGGGGCTGGGCCCTTCCCTGCGGGAGCAGGAGCCCGACGTTCGCCCCCCCGGAAAAGAGGCTCGGCGGCGGCCGACGGGCCCCGAGGTGTCCCGCCTCTGGCAAAGCCCGGAGCCCCAGCGCTGCGGGGCCTGCGGATAGGGCGCCAAGAGGAGGGGAAGAGCAGCAAGAGCTTTCGGGGCTGGGCCCTTCCCTGCGGGAGCAGGAGCCCGACGTTCGCCCCCCCGGAAAAGAGGCTCGGCGGCGGCTGACGGGCCCCGAGGTGTCCCGCCTCTGGCAAAGCCCGGAGCCCCAGCGCTGCGGGGCCTGCGCATAGGGCGCCAAGGGGAGGGGAAGAGCAGCAAGAGCTTTCGGGGCTGGGCCCTTCCCTGCGGGAGCAGGAGCCCGACGTTCGCCCCCCCGGAAAAGAGGTTCGGCGGCGGCCGAAGGGCCCCGAGGTGTCCCGCCTCTGGCAAAGCCCGGAGCCCCAGCGCTGCGGGGCCTGCGGATAGGGCGCCAAGGGGAGGGGAAGAGCAGCAAGAGCTTTCGGGGCTGGGCCCTTCCCTGCGGGAGCAGGAGCCCGACGTTCGCCCCCCCGGAGAAGAGGCTCGGCGGCGGCCGACGGGCCCCGAGGTGTCCCGCCTCTGGCAAAGCCCGGAGCCCCAGCGCTGCGGGGCCTGCGGATAGGGCGCCAAGGGGAGGGGAAGAGCAGCAAGAGCTTTCGGGGCTGGGCCCTTCCCTGCGGGAGCAGGAGCCCGACGTTCGCCCCCCCTCAAAAGAGGCTCGGCGGCGGCCGACGGGCCCCGAGGTGTCCCGCCTCTGGCAAAGCCCGGAGCCCCAGCGCTGCGGGGCCTGCGGATAGGGCGCCAAGGGGAGGGGAAGAGCAGCAAGAGCTTTCGGGGCTGGGCCCTTCCCTGCGGGAGCAGGAGCCCGACGTTCGCCCCCCCTCAAAAGAGGCTCGGCGGCGGCCGACGGGCCCCGAGGTGTCCCGCCTCTGGCAAAGCCCGGAGCCCCAGCGCTGCGGGGCCTGCGGATAGGGCGCCAAGGGGAGGGGAAGAGCAGCAAGAGCTTTCGGGGCTGGGCCCTTCCCTGCGGGAGCAGGAGCCCGACGTTCGCCCCCCCGGAAAAGAGGCTCGGCGGCGGCCGACGGGCCCCGAGGTGTCCCGCCTCTGGCAAAGCCCGGAGCCCCAGCGCTGCGGGGCCTGCGGATAGGGCGCCAAGGGGAGGGGAAGAGCAGCAAGAGCTTTCGGGGCTGGGCCCTTCCCTGCGGGAGCAGGAGCCCGACGTTCGCCCCCCCGGAAAAGAGGCTCGGCGGCGGCCGACGGGCCCCGAGGTGTCCCGCCTCTGGCAAAGCCCGGAGCCCCAGCGCTGCGGGGCCTGCGGATAGGGCGCCAAGGGGAGGGGAAGAGCAGCAAGAGCTTTCGGGGCTGGGCCCTTCCCTGCGGGAGCAGGAGCCCGACGTTCGCCCCCCCGGAAAAGAGGCTCGGCGGCGGCCGACGGGCCCCGAGGTGTCCCGCCTCTGGCAAAGCCCGGAGCCCCAGCGCTGCGGGGCCTGCGGATAGGGCGCCAAGGGGAGGGGAAGAGCAGCAAGAGTTTTTAGGGCTGGGCCCTTCCCTGCGGGAGCAGGAGCCCGACGTTCGCCCCCCCGGAAAAGAGGCTCGGCGGCGGCCGATGGGCCCCGAGGTGTCCCGCCTCTGGCAAAGCCCGGAGCCCCAGCGCTGCGGGGCCTGCGGATAGGGCGCCAAGGGGAGGGGAAGAGCAGCAAGAGCTTTCGGGGCTGGGCCCTTCCCTGCAGGAGCAGGAGCCCGACGTTCGCCCCCCCGAAATAGAGGCTCGGCGGCGGCCGACGGGCCCCGAGGTGTCCCGCCTCTGGCAAAGCCCGGAGCCCCAGCGCTGCGGGGCCTGCAGATAGGGCGCCAAGGGGAGGGGAAGAGCAGCAAGAGCTTTCGGGGCTGGGCCCTTCCCTGCGGGAGCAGGAGCCCGACGTTCGCCCCCCCGGAAAAGAGGCTCGGCGGCGGCCGAGGGGCCCCGAGGTGTCCCGCCTCTGGCAAAGCCCGGAGCCCCAGCGCTGCGGGGCCTGCGGATAGGGCGCCAAGGGGAGGGGAAGAGCAGCAAGAGCTTTCGGGGCTGGGCCCTTCCCTGCGGGAGCAGGAGCCCGACGTTCGCCCCCCCGGAAAAGAGGCTCGGCGGCGGCCGAGGGGCCCCGAGGTGTCCCGCCTCTGGCAAAGCCCGGAGCCCCAGCGCTGCGGGACCTGCGGATAGGGCGCCAAGGGGAGGGGAAGAGCAGCAAGAGCTTTCGGGGCTGGGCCCTTCCCTGCGGGAGCAGGAGCCCGACGTTCGCCCCCCCGGAAAAGAGGCTCGGCGGCGGCCGACGGGCCCCGAGGTGTCCCGCCTCTGGCAAAGCCCGGAGCCCCAGCGCTGCGGGGCCTGCGGATAGGGCGCCAAGGGGAGGGGAAGAGCAGCAAGAGCTTTCGGGGCTGGGCCCTTCCCTGCGGGAGCAGGAGCCCGACGTTCGCCCCCCCTCAAAAGAGGCTCGGCGGCGGCCGACGGGCCCCGAGGTGTCCCGCCTCTGGCAAAGCCCGGAGCCCCAGCGCTGCGGGGCCTGCGGATAGGGCGCCAAGGGGAGGGGAAGAGCAGCAAGAGCTTTCGGGGCTGGGCCCTTCCCTGCGGGAGCAGGAGCCCGACGTTCGCCCCCCCTCAAAAGAGGCTCGGCGGCGGCCGACGGGCCCCGAGGTGTCCCGCCTCTGGCAAAGCCCGGAGCCCCAGCGCTGCGGGGCCTGCGGATAGGGCGCCAAGGGGAGGGGAAGAGCAGCAAGAGCTTTCGGGGCTGGGCCCTTCCCTGCGGGAGCAGGAGCCCGACGTTCGCCCCCCCGGAAAAGAGGCTCGGCGGCGGCCGACGGGCCCCGAGGTGTCCCGCCTCTGGCAAAGCCCGGAGCCCCAGCGCTGCGGGGCCTGCGGATAGGGCGCCAAGGGGAGGGGAAGAGCAGCAAGAGCTTTCGGGGCTGGGCCCTTCCCTGCGGGAGCAGGAGCCCGACGTTCGCCCCCCCGGAAAAGAGGCTCGGCGGCGGCCGACGGGCCCCGAGGTGTCCCGCCTCTGGCAAAGCCCGGAGCCCCAGCGCTGCGGGGCCTGCGGATAGGGCGCCAAGGGGAGGGGAAGAGCAGCAAGAGCTTTCGGGGCTGGGCCCTTCCCTGCGGGAGCAGGAGCCCGACGTTCGCCCCCCCGGAAAAGAGGCTTGGCGGCGGCCGAGGGGCCCCGAGGTGTCCCGCCTCTGGCAAAGCCCGGAGCCCCAGCGCTGCGGGGCCTGCGGATAGGGCGCCAAGGGGAGGGGAAGAGCAGCAAGAGTTTTTAGGGCTGGGCCCTTCCCTGCGGGAGCAGGAGCCCGACGTTCGCCCCCCCGGAAAAGAGGCTCGGCGGCGGCCGATGGGCCCCGAGGTGTCCCGCCTCTGGCAAAGCCCGGAGCCCCAGCGCTGCGGGGCCTGCGGATAGGGCGCCAAGGGGAGGGGAAGAGCAGCAAGAGCTTTCGGGGCTGGGCCCTTCCCTGCAGGAGCAGGAGCCCGACGTTCGCCCCCCCGAAATAGAGGCTCGGCGGCGGCCGACGGGCCCCGAGGTGTCCCGCCTCTGGCAAAGCCCGGAGCCCCAGCGCTGCGGGGCCTGCAGATAGGGCGCCAAGGGGAGGGGAAGAGCAGCAAGAGCTTTCGGGGCTGGGCCCTTCCCTGCGGGAGCAGGAGCCCGACGTTCGCCCCCCCGGAAAAGAGGCTCGGCGGCGGCCGAGGGGCCCCGAGGTGTCCCGCCTCTGGCAAAGCCCGGAGCCCCAGCGCTGCGGGGCCTGCGGATAGGGCGCCAAGGGGAGGGGAAGAGCAGCAAGAGCTTTCGGGGCTGGGCCCTTCCCTGCGGGAGCAGGAGCCCGACGTTCGCCCCCCCGGAAAAGAGGCTCGGCGGCGGCCGAGGGGCCCCGAGGTGTCCCGCCTCTGGCAAAGCCCGGAGCCCCAGCGCTGCGGGACCTGCGGATAGGGCGCCAAGGGGAGGGGAAGAGCAGCAAGAGCTTTCGGGGCTGGGCCCTTCCCTGCGGGAGCAGGAGCCCGACGTTCGCCCCCCCGGAAAAGAGGCTCGGCGGCGGCCGACGGGCCCCGAGGTGTCCCGCCTCTGGCAAAGCCCGGAGCCCCAGCGCTGCGGGGCCTGCGGATAGGGCGCCAAGGGGAGGGGAAGAGCAGCAAGAGCTTTCGGGGCTGGGCCCTTCCCTGCGGGAGCAGAAGCCCGACGTTCGCCCCCCCGGAAAAGAGGCTCGGCGGCGGCCGAGGGGCCCCGAGGTGTCCCGCCTCTGGCAAAGCCCGGAGCCCCAGCGCTGCGGGGCCTGCGGATAGGGCGCCAAGGGGAGGGGAAGAGCAGCAAGAGCTTTCGGGGCTGGGCCCTTCCCTGCGGGAGCAGGAGCCCGACGTTCGCCCCCCCGGAAAAGAGGCTCGGCGGCGGCCGACGGGCCCCGAGGTGTCCCGCCTCTGGCAAAGCCCGGAGCCCCAGCGCTGCGGGGCCTGCGGATAGGGCGCCAAGGGGAGGGGAAGAGCAGCAAGAGCTTTCGGGGCTGGGCCCTTCCCTGCGGGAGCAGGAGCCCGACGTTCGCCCCCCCGGAAAAGAGGCTCGGCGGCGGCCGACGGGCCCCGAGGTGTCCCGCCTCTGGCAAAGCCCGGAGCCCCAGCGCTGCGGGGCCTGCGGATAGGGCGCCAAGGGGAGGGGAAGAGCAGCAAGAGCTTTCGGGGCTGGGCCCTTCCCTGCGGGAGCAGGAGCCCGACGTTCGCCCCCCCGGAAAAGAGGCTCGGCGGCGGCCGACGGGCCCCGAGGTGTCCCGCCTCTGGCAAAGCCCGGAGCCCCAGCGCTGCGGGGCCTGCGGATAGGGCGCCAAGGGGAGGGGAAGAGCAGCAAGAGCTTTCGGGGCTGGGCCCTTCCCTGCGGGAGCAGGAGCCCGACGTTCACCCCCCCGGAAAAGAGGCTCGGCGGCGGCCGACGGGCCCCGAGGTGTCCCACCTCTGGCAAAGCCCGGAGCCCCAGCGCTGCGGGGCCTGCGGATAGGGCGCCAAGGGGAGGGGAAGAGCAGCAAGAGCTTTCGGGGCTCGACCCTTCCCTGCCGGAGCAGGAGCCCGACGTTCGCCCCCCCGGAAAAGAGGCTCGGCGGCGGCCGACGGGCCCCGAGGTGTCCCGCCTCTGGCAAAGCCCGGAGCCCCAGCGCTGCGGGGCCTGCGGATAGGGCGCCAAGGGGAGGGGAAGAGCAGCAAGAGCTTTCGGGGCTGGGCCCTTCCCTGCGGGAGCAGGAGCCCGACGTTCACCCCCCCGGAAAAGAGGCTCGGCGGCGGCCGACGGGCCCCGAGGTGTCCCGCCTCTGGCAAAGCCCGGAGCCCCAGCGCTGCGGGGCCTGCGGATAGGGCGCCAAGGGGAGGGGAAGAGCAGCAAGAGCTTTCGGGGCTGGGCCCTTCCCTGCGGGAGCAGGAGCCCGACGTTCGCCCCCCCTCAAAAGAGGCTCGGCGGCGGCCAACGGGCCCCGAGGTGTCCCGCCTCTGGCAAAGCCCTGAGCCCCAGCGCTGCGGGGCCTGCAGATAGGGCGCCAAGGGGAGGGGAAGAGCAGCAAGAGCTTTCGGGGCTGGGCCCTTCCCTGCGGGAGCAGGAGCCCGACGTTCGCCCCCCCGGAAAAGAGGTTCGGCGGCGGCCGAAGGGCCCCGAGGTGTCCCGCCTCTGGCAAAGCCCGGAGCCCCAGCGCTGCGGGGCCTGCGGATAGGGCGCCAAGGGGAGGGGAAGAGCAGCAAGAGCTTTCGGGGCTGGGCCCTTCCCTGCGGGAGCAGGAGCCCGACGTTCGCCCCCCCGGAAAAGAGGCTCGGCGGCAGCCGACGGGCCCCGAGGTGTCCCGCCTCTGGCAAAGCCCGGAGCCGCAGCGCTGCGGGGCCTGCGGATAGGGCGCCAAGGGGAGGGGAAGAGCAGCAAGAGCTTTCGGGGCTGGGCCCTTCCCTGCGGGAGCAGGAGCCCGACGTTCGCCCCCCCTCAAAAGAGGTTTCGGCGGCGGCCGAGGGGCACCGAGGTGTCCCGCCTCTGGCAAAGCCCGGAGCCCCAGCGCTGCGGGGCCTGCAGATAGGGCGCCAAGGGGAGGGGAAGAGCAGCAAGAGCTTTCGGGGCTGGGCCCTTCCCTGCGGGAGCAGGAGACCAACGTTCGCCCCCCCGGAAAAGAGGCTCGGCGGCGGCCGACGGGCCCCGAGGTGTCCCGCCTCTGGCAAAGCCCGGAGCCCCAGCGCTGCGGGGCCTGCGGATAGGGCGCCAAGGGGAGGGGAAGAGCAGCAAGAGCTTTCGGGGCTCGACCCTTCCCTGCCGGAGCAGGAGCCCGACGTTCGCCCCCCCGGAAAAGAGGCTCGGCGGCGGCCGAGGGGCCCCGAGGTGTCCCGCCTCTGGCAAAGCCCGGAGCCCCAGCGCTGCGGGGCCTGCGGATAGGGCGCCAAGGGGAGGGGAAGAGCAGCAAGAGCTTTCGGGGCTGGGCCCTTCCCTGCGGGAGCAGGAGCCCGACGTTCGCCCCCCCGGAAAAGAGGCTCGGCGGCGGCCGACGGGCCCCGAGGTGTCCCGCCTCTGGCAAAGCCCGGAGCCCCAGCGCTGCGGGGCCTGCGGATAGGGCGCCAAGGGGAGGGGAAGAGCAGCAAGAGCTTTCGGGGCTGGGCCCTTCCCTGCGGGAGCAGGAGCCCGACGTTCGCCCCCCCTCAAAAGAGGCTCGGCGGCGGCCGAGGGGCCCCGAGGTGTCCCGCCTCTGGCAAAGCCCGGAGCCCCAGCGCTGCGGGGCCTGCGGATAGGGCGCCAAGGGGAGGGGAAGAGCAGCAAGAGCTTTCGGGGCTGGGCCCTTCCCTGCGGGAGCAGGAGCCCGACGTTCGCCCCCCCGGAAAAGAGGCTCGGCGGCGGCCGACGGGCCCCGAGGTGTCCCGCCTCTGGCAAAGCCCGGAGCCCCAGCGCTGCGGGGCCTGCGGATAGGGCGCCAAGGGGAGGGGAAGAGCAGCAAGAGCTTTCGGGGCTGGGCCCTTCCCTGCGGGAGCAGGAGCCCGACGTTCGCCCCCCCGGAAAAGAGGCTCGGCGGCGGCCGACGGGCCCCGAGGTGTCCCGCCTCTGGCAAAGCCCGGAGCCCCAGCGCTGCGGGGCCTGCGGATAGGGCGCCAAGGGGAGGGGAAGAGCAGCAAGAGCTTTCGGGGCTGGGCCCTTCCCTGCGGGAGCAGGAGCCCGACGTTCACCCCCCCGGAAAAGAGGCTCGGCGGCGGCCGACGGGCCCCGAGGTGTCCCACCTCTGGCAAAGCCCGGAGCCCCAGCGCTGCGGGGCCTGCGGATAGGGCGCCAAGGGGAGGGGAAGAGCAGCAAGAGCTTTCGGGGCTCGACCCTTCCCTGCCGGAGCAGGAGCCCGACGTTCGCCCCCCCGGAAAAGAGGCTCGGCGGCGGCCGACGGGCCCCGAGGTGTCCCGCCTCTGGCAAAGCCCGGAGCCCCAGCGCTGCGGGGCCTGCGGATAGGGCGCCAAGGGGAGGGGAAGAGCAGCAAGAGCTTTCGGGGCTGGGCCCTTCCCTGCGGGAGCAGGAGCCCGACGTTCACCCCCCCGGAAAAGAGGCTCGGCGGCGGCCGACGGGCCCCGAGGTGTCCCGCCTCTGGCAAAGCCCGGAGCCCCAGCGCTGCGGGGCCTGCGGATAGGGCGCCAAGGGGAGGGGAAGAGCAGCAAGAGCTTTCGGGGCTGGGCCCTTCCCTGCGGGAGCAGGAGCCCGACGTTCGCCCCCCCTCAAAAGAGGCTCGGCGGCGGCCAACGGGCCCCGAGGTGTCCCGCCTCTGGCAAAGCCCTGAGCCCCAGCGCTGCGGGGCCTGCAGATAGGGCGCCAAGGGGAGGGGAAGAGCAGCAAGAGCTTTCGGGGCTGGGCCCTTCCCTGCGGGAGCAGGAGCCCGACGTTCGCCCCCCCGGAAAAGAGGTTCGGCGGCGGCCGAAGGGCCCCGAGGTGTCCCGCCTCTGGCAAAGCCCGGAGCCCCAGCGCTGCGGGGCCTGCGGATAGGGCGCCAAGGGGAGGGGAAGAGCAGCAAGAGCTTTCGGGGCTGGGCCCTTCCCTGCGGGAGCAGGAGCCCGACGTTCGCCCCCCCGGAAAAGAGGCTCGGCGGCAGCCGACGGGCCCCGAGGTGTCCCGCCTCTGGCAAAGCCCGGAGCCGCAGCGCTGCGGGGCCTGCGGATAGGGCGCCAAGGGGAGGGGAAGAGCAGCAAGAGCTTTCGGGGCTGGGCCCTTCCCTGCGGGAGCAGGAGCCCGACGTTCGCCCCCCCTCAAAAGAGGTTTCGGCGGCGGCCGAGGGGCACCGAGGTGTCCCGCCTCTGGCAAAGCCCGGAGCCCCAGCGCTGCGGGGCCTGCAGATAGGGCGCCAAGGGGAGGGGAAGAGCAGCAAGAGCTTTCGGGGCTGGGCCCTTCCCTGCGGGAGCAGGAGACCAACGTTCGCCCCCCCGGAAAAGAGGCTCGGCGGCGGCCGACGGGCCCCGAGGTGTCCCGCCTCTGGCAAAGCCCGGAGCCCCAGCGCTGCGGGGCCTGCGGATAGGGCGCCAAGGGGAGGGGAAGAGCAGCAAGAGCTTTCGGGGCTCGACCCTTCCCTGCCGGAGCAGGAGCCCGACGTTCGCCCCCCCGGAAAAGAGGCTCGGCGGCGGCCGACGGGCCCCGAGGTGTCCCGCCTCTGGCAAAGCCCGGAGCCCCAGCGCTGCGGGGCCTGCGGATAGGGCGCCAAGGGGAGGGGAAGAGCAGCAAGAGCTTTCGGGGCTGGGCCCTTCCCTGCGGGAGCAGGAGCCCGACGTTCGCCCCCCCGGAAAAGAGGCTCGGCGGCGGCCGAGGGGCCCCGAGGTGTCCCGCCTCTGGCAAAGCCCGGAGCCCCAGCGCTGCGGGGCCTGCGGATAGGGCGCCAAGGGGAGGGGAAGAGCAGCAAGAGCTTTCGGGGCTGGGCCCTTCCCTGCGGGAGCAGGAGCCCGACGTTCGCCCCCCCGGAAAAGAGGCTCGGCGGCGGCCGACGGGCCCCGAGGTGTCCCGCCTCTGGCAAAGCCCGGAGCCCCAGCGCTGCGGGGCCTGCGGATAGGGCGCCAAGGGGAGGGGAAGAGCAGCAAGAGCTTTCGGGGCTGGGCCCTTCCCTGCGGGAGCAGGAGCCCGACGTTCGCCCCCCCTCAAAAGAGGCTCGGCGGCGGCCGAGGGGCCCCGAGGTGTCCCGCCTCTGGCAAAGCCCGGAGCCCCAGCGCTGCGGGGCCTGCGGATAGGGCGCCAAGGGGAGGGGAAGAGCAGCAAGAGCTTTCGGGGCTGGGCCCTTCCCTGCGGGAGCAGGAGCCCGACGTTCGCCCCCCCGGAAAAGAGGCTCGGCGGCGGCCGACGGGCCCCGAGGTGTCCCGCCTCTGGCAAAGCCCGGAGCCCCAGCGCTGCGGGGCCTGCGGATAGGGCGCCAAGGGGAGGGGAAGAGCAGCAAGAGCTTTCGGGGCTGGGCCCTTCCCTGCGGGAGCAGGAGCCCGACGTTCGCCCCCCCGGAAAAGAGGCTCGGCGGCGGCCGACGGGCCCCGAGGTGTCCCGCCTCTGGCAAAGCCCGGAGCCCCAGCGCTGCGGGGCCTGCAGATAGGGCGCCAAGGGGAGGGGAAGAGCAGCAAGAGCTTTCGGGGCTGGGCCCTTCCCTGCGGGAGCAGGAGACCAACGTTCGCCCCCCCGGAAAAGAGGCTCGGCGGCGGCCGACGGGCCCCGAGGTGTCCCGCCTCTGGCAAAGCCCGGAGCCCCAGCGCTGCGGGGCCTGCGGATAGGGCGCCAAGGGGAGGGGAAGAGCAGCAAGAGCTTTCGGGGCTCGACCCTTCCCTGCCGGAGCAGGAGCCCGACGTTCGCCCCCCCGGAAAAGAGGCTCGGCGGCGGCCGACGGGCCCCGAGGTGTCCCGCCTCTGGCAAAGCCCGGAGCCCCAGCGCTGCGGGGCCTGCGGATAGGGCGCCAAGGGGAGGGGAAGAGCAGCAAGAGCTTTCGGGGCTGGGCCCTTCCCTGCGGGAGCAGGAGCCCGACGTTCGCCCCCCCGGAAAAGAGGCTCGGCGGCGGCCGACGGGCCCCGAGGTGTCCCGCCTCTGGCAAAGCCCGGAGCCCCAGCGCTGCGGGGCCTGCAGATAGGGCGCCAAGGGGAGGGGAAGAGCAGCAAGAGCTTTCGGGGCTGGGCCCTTCCCTGCGGGAGCAGGAGCCCGACGTTCGCCCCCCCGGAAAAGAGGCTCGGCGGCGGCCGACGGGCCCCGAGGTGTCCCGCCTCTGGCAAAGCCCGGAGCCCCAGCGCTGCGGGGCCTGCGGATAGGGCGCCAAGGGGAGGGGAAGAGCAGCAAGAGCTTTCGGGGCTGGGCCCTTCCCTGCGGGAGCAGGAGCCCGACGTTCGCCCCCCCGGAAAAGAGGCTCGGCGGCGGCCGAGGGGCCCCGAGGTGTCCCGCCTCTGGCAAAGCCCGGAGCCCCAGCGCTGCGGGGCCTGCGGATAGGGCGCCAAGGGGAGGGGAAGAGCAGCAAGAGCTTTCGGGGCTGGGCCCTTCCCTGCGGGAGCAGGAGCCCGACGTTCGCCCCCCCGGAAAAGAGGCTCGGCGGCGGCCGACGGGCCCCGAGGTGTCCCGCCTCTGGCAAAGCCCGGAGCCCCAGCGCTGCGGGGCCTGCGGATAGGGCGCCAAGGGGAGGGGAAGAGCAGCAAGAGCTTTCGGGGCTGGGCCCTTCCCTGCGGGAGCAGGAGCCCGACGTTCACCCCCCCGGAAAAGAGGCTCGGCGGCGGCCGACGGGCCCCGAGGTGTCCCACCTCTGGCAAAGCCCGGAGCCCCAGCGCTGCGGGGCCTGCGGATAGGGCGCCAAGGGGAGGGGAAGAGCAGCAAGAGCTTTCGGGGCTGGACCCTTCCCTGCCGGAGCAGGAGCCCGACGTTCGCCCCCCCGGAAAAGAGGCTCGGCGGCAGCCGACGGGCCCCGAGGTGTCCCGCCTCTGGCAAAGCCCGGAGCCCCAGCGCTGCGGGGCCTGCGGATAGGGCGCCAAGGGGAGGGGAAGAGCAGCAAGAGCTTTCGGGGCTGGGCCCTTCCCTGCGGGAGCAGGAGCCCGACGTTCGCCCCCCCGGAAAAGAGGCTCGGCGGCGGCCGAGGGGCCCCGAGGTGTCCCGCCTCTGGCAAAGCCCGGAGCCCCAGCGCTGCGGGGCCTGCGGATAGGGCGCCAAGGGGAGGGGAAGAGCAGCAAGAGCTTTCGGGGCTGGGCCCTTCCCTGCGGGAGCAGGAGCCCGACGTTCACCCCCCCGGAAAAGAGGCTCGGCGGCGGCCGACGGGCCCCGAGGTGTCCCGCCTCTGGCAAAGCCCGGAGCCCCAGCGCTGCGGGGCCTGCGGATAGGGCGCCAAGGGGAGGGGAAGAGCAGCAAGAGCTTTCGGGGCTGGGCCCTTCCCTGCGGGAGCAGGAGCCCGACGTTCGCCCCCCCTCAAAAGAGGCTCGGCGGCGGCCAACGGGCCCCGAGGTGTCCCGCCTCTTGCAAAGCCCGGAGCCCCAGCGCTGCGGGGCCTGCAGATAGGGCGCCAAGGGGAGGGGAAGAGCAGCAAGAGCTTTCGGGGCTGGGCCCTTCCCTGCGGGAGCAGGAGCCCGACGTTCGCCCCCCCGGAAAAGAGGCTCGGCGGCGGCCGAGGGGCCCCGAGGTGTCCCGCCTCTGGCAAAGCCCGGAGCCCCAGCGCTGCGGGGCCTGCGGATAGGGCGCCAAGGGGAGGGGAAGAGCAGCAAGAGCTTTCGGGGCTGGGCCCTTCCCTGCGGGAGCAGGAGCCCGACGTTCGCCCCCCCGGAAAAGAGGCTCGGCGGCGGCCGACGGGCCCCGAGGTGTCCCGCCTCTGGCAAAGCCCGGAGCCCCAGCGCTGCGGGGCCTGCGGATAGGGCGCCAAGGGGAGGGGAAGAGCAGCAAGAGCTTTCGGGGCTGGGCCCTTCCCTGCGGGAGCAGGAGCCCGACGTTCGCCCCCCCTCAAAAGAGGCTCGGCGGCGGCCGACGGGCCCCGAGGTGTCCCGCCTCTGGCAAAGCCCGGAGCCCCAGCGCTGCGGGGCCTGCGGATAGGGCGCCAAGGGGAGGGGAAGAGCAGCAAGAGCTTTCGGGGCTGGGCCCTTCCCTGCGGGAGCAGGAGCCCGACGTTCGCCCCCCCGGAAAAGAGGCTCGGCGGCGGCCGAGGGGCCCCGAGGTGTCCCGCCTCTGGCAAAGCCCGGAGCCCCAGCGCTGCGGGGCCTGCGGATAGGGCGCCAAGGGGAGGGGAAGAGCAGCAAGAGCTTTCGGGGCTGGGCCCTTCCCTGCGGGAGCAGGAGCCCGACGTTCACCCCCCCGGAAAAGAGGCTCGGCGGCGGCCGACGGGCCCCGAGGTGTCCCGCCTCTGGCAAAGCCCGGAGCCCCAGCGCTGCGGGGCCTGCGGATAGGGCGCCAAGGGGAGGGGAAGAGCAGCAAGAGCTTTCGGGGCTGGGCCCTTCCCTGCGGGAGCAGGAGCCCGACGTTCGCCCCCCCGGAAAAGAGGCTCGGTGGCAGCCGACGGGCCCCGAGGTGTCCCGCCTCTGGCAAAGCCCGGAGCCCCAGCGCTGCGGGGCCTGCAGATAGGGCGCCAAGGGGAGGGGAAGAGCAGCAAGAGCTTTCGGGGCTGGGCCCTTCCCTGCGGGAGCAGGAGCCCGACGTTCGCCCCCCCGGAAAAGAGGCTCGGCGGCGGCCGAGGGGCCCCGAGGTGTCCCGCCTCTGGCAAAGCCCGGAGCCCCAGCGCTGCGGGGCCTGCGGATAGGGCGCCAAGGGGAGGGGAAGAGCAGCAAGAGCTTTCGGGGCTGGGCCCTTCCCTGCGGGAGCAGGAGCCCGACGTTCGCCCCCCCGGAAAAGAGGCTCGGCGGCGGCCGACGGGCCCCGAGGTGTCCCGCCTCTGGCAAAGCCCGGAGCCCCAGCGCTGCGGGGCCTGCGGATAGGGCGCCAAGGGGAGGGGAAGAGCAGCAAGAGCTTTCGGGGCTGGGCCCTTCCCTGCGGGAGCAGGAGCCCGACGTTCGCCCCCCCTCAAAAGAGGCTCGGCGGCGGCCGACGGGCCCCGAGGTGTCCCGCCTCTGGCAAAGCCCGGAGCCCCAGCGCTGCGGGGCCTGCGGATAGGGCGCCAAGGGGAGGGGAAGAGCAGCAAGAGCTTTCGGGGCTGGGCCCTTCCCTGCGGGAGCAGGAGCCCGACGTTCGCCCCCCCGGAAAAGAGGCTCGGCGGCGGCCGACGGGCCCCGAGGTGTCCCGCCTCTGGCAAAGCCCGGAGCCCCAGCGCTGCGGGGCCTGCGGATAGGGCGCCAAGGGGAGGGGAAGAGCAGCAAGAGCTTTCGGGGCTGGGCCCTTCCCTGCGGGAGCAGGAGCCCGACGTTCGCCCCCCCGGAAAAGAGGCTCGGCGGCGGCCGACGGGCCCCGAGGTGTCCCGCCTCTGGCAAAGCCCGGAGCCCCAGCACTGCGGGGCCTGCGGATAGGGCGCCAAGGGGAGGGGAAGAGCAGCAAGAGCTTTCGGGGCTGGGCCCTTCCCTGCGGGAGCAGGAGCCCGACGTTCGCCCCCCCGGAAAAGAGGCTCGGCGGCGGCCGACGGGCCCCGAGGTGTCCCGCCTCTGGCAAAGCCCGGAGCCCCAGCGCTGCGGGGCCTGCGGATAGGGCGCCAAGGGGAGGGGAAGAGCAGCAAGAGCTTTCGGGGCTGGGCCCTTCCCTGCGGGAGCAGGAGCCCGACGTTCGCCCCCCCGGAAAAGAGGCTCGGTGGCAGCCGACGGGCCCCGAGGTGTCCCGCCTCTGGCAAAGCCCGGAGCCCCAGCGCTGCGGGGCCTGCAGATAGGGCGCCAAGGGGAGGGGAAGAGCAGCAAGAGCTTTCGGGGCTGGGCCCTTCCCTGCGGGAGCAGGAGCCCGACGTTCGCCCCCCCGGAAAAGAGGCTCGGCGGCGGCCGAGGGGCCCCGAGGTGTCCCGCCTCTGGCAAAGCCCGGAGCCCCAGCGCTGCGGGGCCTGCGGATAGGGCGCCAAGGGGAGGGGAAGAGCAGCAAGAGCTTTCGGGGCTGGGCCCTTCCCTGCGGGAGCAGGAGCCCGACGTTCGCCCCCCCGGAAAAGAGGCTCGGCGGCGGCCGACGGGCCCCGAGGTGTCCCGCCTCTGGCAAAGCCCGGAGCCCCAGCGCTGCGGGGCCTGCGGATAGGGCGCCAAGGGGAGGGGAAGAGCAGCAAGAGCTTTCGGGGCTGGGCCCTTCCCTGCGGGAGCAGGAGCCCGACGTTCGCCCCCCCTCAAAAGAGGCTCGGCGGCGGCCGACGGGCCCCGAGGTGTCCCGCCTCTGGCAAAGCCCGGAGCCCCAGCGCTGCGGGGCCTGCGGATAGGGCGCCAAGGGGAGGGGAAGAGCAGCAAGAGCTTTCGGGGCTGGGCCCTTCCCTGCGGGAGCAGGAGCCCGACGTTCGCCCCCCCGGAAAAGAGGCTCGGCGGCGGCCGACGGGCCCCGAGGTGTCCCGCCTCTGGCAAAGCCCGGAGCCCCAGCGCTGCGGGGCCTGCGGATAGGGCGCCAAGGGGAGGGGAAGAGCAGCAAGAGCTTTCGGGGCTGGGCCCTTCCCTGCGGGAGCAGGAGCCCGACGTTCGCCCCCCCGGAAAAGAGGCTCGGCGGCGGCCGACGGGCCCCGAGGTGTCCCGCCTCTGGCAAAGCCCGGAGCCCCAGCACTGCGGGGCCTGCGGATAGGGCGCCAAGGGGAGGGGAAGAGCAGCAAGAGCTTTCGGGGCTGGGCCCTTCCCTGCGGGAGCAGGAGCCCGACGTTCGCCCCCCCGGAAAAGAGGCTCGGCGGCGGACGAGGGGCCCCGAGGTGTCCCGCCTCTGGCAAAGCCCGGAGCCCCAGCGCTGCGGGGCCTGCGGATAGGGCGCCAAGGGGAGGGGAAGAGCAGCAAGAGCTTTCGGGGCTGGGCCCTTCCCTGCGGGAGCAGGAGCCCGACGTTCACCCCCCCGGAAAAGAGGCTAGGCGGCGGCCGACGGGCCCCGAGGTGTCCCGCCTCTGGCAAAGCCCGGAGCCCCAGCGCTGCGGGGCCTGCGGATAGGGCGCCAAGGGGAGGGGAAGAGCAGCAAGAGCTTTCGGGGCTGGGCCCTTCCCTGCGGGAGCAGGAGCCCGACGTTCGCCCCCCCGGAAAAGAGGCTCGGCGGCGGCCGACGGGCCCCGAGGTGTCCCGCCTCTGGCAAAGCCCGGAGCCCCAGCGCTGCGGGGCCTGCGGATAGGGCGCCAAGGGGAGGGGAAGAGCAGCAAGAGCTTTCGGGGCTGGGCCCTTCCCTGCGGGAGCAGGAGCCCGACGTTCGCCCCCCCTCAAAAGAGGCTCGGCGGCGGCCGACGGGCCCCGAGGTGTCCCGCCTCTGGCAAAGCCCGGAGCCCCAGCGCTGCGGGGCCTGCGGATAGGGCGCCAAGGGGAGGGGAAGAGCAGCAAGAGCTTTCGGGGCTGGGCCCTTCCCTGCGGGAGCAGGAGCCCGACGTTCGCCCCCCCGGAAAAGAGGCTCGGCGGCGGCCGAGGGGCCCCGAGGTGTCCCGCCTCTGGCAAAGCCCGGAGCCCCAGCGCTGCGGGGCCTGCGGATAGGGCGCCAAGGGGAGGGGAAGAGCAGCAAGAGCTTTCGGGGCTGGGCCCTTCCCTGCGGGAGCAGGAGCCCGACGTTCACCCCCCCGGAAAAGAGGCTCGGCGGCGGCCGACGGGCCCCGAGGTGTCCCGCCTCTGGCAAAGCCCGGAGCCCCAGCGCTGCGGGGCCTGCGGATAGGGCGCCAAGGGGAGGGGAAGAGCAGCAAGAGCTTTCGGGGCTGGGCCCTTCCCTGCGGGAGCAGGAGCCCGACGTTCGCCCCCCCGGAAAAGAGGCTCGGTGGCAGCCGACGGGCCCCGAGGTGTCCCGCCTCTGGCAAAGCCCGGAGCCCCAGCGCTGCGGGGCCTGCAGATAGGGCGCCAAGGGGAGGGGAAGAGCAGCAAGAGCTTTCGGGGCTGGGCCCTTCCCTGCGGGAGCAGGAGCCCGACGTTCGCCCCCCCGGAAAAGAGGCTCGGCGGCGGCCGAGGGGCCCCGAGGTGTCCCGCCTCTGGCAAAGCCCGGAGCCCCAGCGCTGCGGGGCCTGCGGATAGGGCGCCAAGGGGAGGGGAAGAGCAGCAAGAGCTTTCGGGGCTGGGCCCTTCCCTGCGGGAGCAGGAGCCCGACGTTCGCCCCCCCGGAAAAGAGGCTCGGCGGCGGCCGACGGGCCCCGAGGTGTCCCGCCTCTGGCAAAGCCCGGAGCCCCAGCGCTGCGGGGCCTGCGGATAGGGCGCCAAGGGGAGGGGAAGAGCAGCAAGAGCTTTCGGGGCTGGGCCCTTCCCTGCGGGAGCAGGAGCCCGACGTTCGCCCCCCCGGAAAAGAGGCTCGGCGGCGGCCGACGGGCCCCGAGGTGTCCCGCCTCTGGCAAAGCCCGGAGCCCCAGCGCTGCGGGGCCTGCGGATAGGGCGCCAAGGGGAGGGGAAGAGCAGCAAGAGCTTTCGGGGCTGGGCCCTTCCCTGCGGGAGCAGGAGCCCGACGTTCGCCCCCCCGGAAAAGAGGCTCGGCGGCGGCCGACGGGCCCCGAGGTGTCCCGCCTCTGGCAAAGCCCGGAGCCCCAGCGCTGCGGGGCCTGCGGATAGGGCGCCAAGGGGAGGGGAAGAGCAGCAAGAGCTTTCGGGGCTGGGCCCTTCCCTGCGGGAGCAGGAGCCCGACGTTCGCCCCCCCGGAAAAGAGGCTCGGCGGCGGCCGACGGGCCCCGAGGTGTCCCGCCTCTGGCAAAGCCCGGAGCCCCAGCACTGCGGGGCCTGCGGATAGGGCGCCAAGGGGAGGGGAAGAGCAGCAAGAGCTTTCGGGGCTGGGCCCTTCCCTGCGGGAGCAGGAGCCCGACGTTCGCCCCCCCGGAAAAGAGGCTCGGCGGCGGACGAGGGGCCCCGAGGTGTCCCGCCTCTGGCAAAGCCCGGAGCCCCAGCGCTGCGGGGCCTGCGGATAGGGCGCCAAGGGGAGGGGAAGAGCAGCAAGAGCTTTCGGGGCTGGGCCCTTCCCTGCGGGAGCAGGAGCCCGACGTTCACCCCCCCGGAAAAGAGGCTAGGCGGCGGCCGACGGGCCCCGAGGTGTCCCGCCTCTGGCAAAGCCCGGAGCCCCAGCGCTGCGGGGCCTGCGGATAGGGCGCCAAGGGGAGGGGAAGAGCAGCAAGAGCTTTCGGGGCTGGGCCCTTCCCTGCGGGAGCAGGAGCCCAACGTTCGCCCCCCCGGAAAAGAGGCTCGGCGGCGGCCGACGGGCCCCGAGGTGTCCCGCCTCTGGCAAAGCCCGGAGCCCCAGCGCTGCGGGGCCTGCGGATAGGGCGCCAAGGGGAGGGGAAGAGCAGCAAGAGCTTTCGGGGCTGGGCCCTTCCCTGCGGGAGCAGGAGCCCGACGTTCGCCCCCCCGGAAAAGAGGCTCGGCGGCAGCCGACGGGCCCCGAGGTGTCCCGCCTCTGGCAAAGCCCGGAGCCCCAGCGCTGCGGGGCCTGCGGATAGGGCGCCAAGGGGAGGGGAAGAGCAGCAAGAGCTTTCGGGGCTGGGCCCTTCCCTGCGGGAGCAGGAGCCCGACGTTCGCCCCCCCGGAAAAGAGGCTCGGCGGCGGCCGACGGGCCCCGAGGTGTCCCGCCTCTGGCAAAGCCCGGAGCCCCAGCGCTGCGGGGCCTGCGGATAGGGCGCCAAGGGGAGGGGAAGAGCAGCAAGAGCTTTCGGGGCTGGGCCCTTCCCTGCGGGAGCAGGAGCCCGACGTTCGCCCCCCCGGAAAAGAGGCTCGGCGGCGGCCGAGGGGCCCCGAGGTGTCCCGCCTCTGGCAAAGCCCGGAGCCCCAGCGCTGCGGGGCCTGCGGATAGGGCGCCAAGGGGAGGGGAAGAGCAGCAAGAGCTTTCGGGGCTGGGCCCTTCCCTGCGGGAGCAGGAGCCCGACGTTCGCCCCCCCGGAAAAGAGGCTCGGCGGCGGCCGAGGGGCCCCGAGGTGTCCCGCCTCTGGCAAAGCCCGGAGCCCCAGCGCTGCGGGGCCTGCGGATAGGGCGCCAAGGGGAGGGGAAGAGCAGCAAGAGCTTTCGGGGCTGGGCCCTTCCCTGCGGGAGCAGGAGCCCGACGTTCGCCCCCCCGGAAAAGAGGCTCGGCGGCGGCCGACGGGCCCCGAGGTGTCCCGCCTCTGGCAAAGCCTGGAGCCCCAGCACTGCGGGGCCTGCGGATAGGGCGCCAAGGGGAGGGGAAGAGCAGCAAGAGCTTTCGGGGCTGGGCCCTTCCCTGCGGGAGCAGGAGCCCGACGTTCGCCCCCCCGGAAAAGAGGCTCGGCGGCGGCCGACGGGCCCCGAGGTGTCCCGCCTCTGGCAAAGCCCGGAGCCCCAGCGCTGCGGGCCTGCGGATAGGGCGCCAAGGGGAGGGGAAGAGCAGCAAGAGCTTTCGGGGCTGGGCCCTTCCCTGCGGGAGCAGGAGCCCGACGTTCGCCTCCCCGGAAAAGAGGCTCGGCGGCGGCCGAGGGGCCCCGAGGTGTCCCGCCTCTGGCAAAGCCCGGAGCCCCAGCGCTGCGGGGCCTGCGGATAGGGCGCCAAGGGGAGGGGAAGAGCAGCAAGAGCTTTCGGGGCTGGGCCCTTCCCTGCGGGAGCAGGAGCCCGACGTTCGCCCCCCCGGAAAAGAGGCTCGGCGGCGGCCGAGGGCCCCGAGGTGTCCCGCCTCTGGCAAAGCCCGGAGCCCCAGCGCTGCGGGGCCTGCGGATAGGGCGCCAAGGGGAGGGGAAGAGCAGCAAGAGCTTTCGGGGCTGGGCCCTTCCCTGCGGGAGCAGGAGCCCGACGTTCGCCCCCCCGGAAAAGAGGCTCGGCGGCGGCCGACGGGCCCCGAGGTGTCCCGCCTCTGGCAAAGCCCGGAGCCCCAGCGCTGCGGGGCCTGCGGATAGGGCGCCAAGGGGAGGGGAAGAGCAGCAAGAGCTTTCGGGGCTGGGCCCTTCCCTGCGGGAGCAGGAGCCCGACGTTCGCCCCCCCGGAAAAGAGGCTCGGCGGCGGCCGACGGGCCCCGAGGTGTCCCGCCTCTGGCAAAGCCCGGAGCCCCAGCGCTGCGGGGCCTGCGGATAGGGCGCCAAGGGGAGGGGAAGAGCAGCAAGAGCTTTCGGGGCTGGGCCCTTCCCTGCGGGAGCAGGAGCCCGACGTTCGCCCCCCCGGAAAAGAGGCTCGGCGGCGGCCGACGGGCCCCGAGGTGTCCCGCCTCTGGCAAAGCCCGGAGCCCCAGCGCTGCGGGGCCTGCGGATAGGGCGCCAAGGGGAGGGGAAGAGCAGCAAGAGCTTTCGGGGCTGGGCCCTTCCCTGCGGGAGCAGGAGCCCGACGTTCGCCCCCCCGGAAAAGAGGCTCGGCGGCGGCCGACGGGCCCCGAGGTGTCCCGCCTCTGGCAAAGCCCGGAGCCCCAGCGCTGCGGGGCCTGCGGATAGGGCGCCAAGGGGAGGGGAAGAGCAGCAAGAGCTTTCGGGGCTGGGCCCTTCCCTGCGGGAGCAGGAGCCCGACGTTCGCCCCCCCGGAAAAGAGGCTCGGCGGCGGCCGCGGGCCCCGAGGTGTCCCGCCTCTGGCAAAGCCCGGAGCCCCAGCGCTGCGGGGCCTGCGGATAGGGCGCCAAGGGGAGGGGAAGAGCAGCAAGAGCTTTCGGGGCTGGGCCCTTCCCTGCGGGAGCAGGAGCCCGACGTTCGCCCCCCCGGAAAAGAGGCTCGGCGGCGGCCGACGGGCCCCGAGGTGTCCCGCCTCTGGCAAAGCCCGGAGCCCCAGCGCTGCGGGGCCTGCGGATAGGGCGCCAAGGGGAGGGGAAGAGCAGCAAGAGCTTTCGGGGCTGGGCCCTTCCCTGCGGGAGCAGGAGCCCGACGTTCGCCCCCCCGGAAAAGAGGCTCGGCGGCGGCCGACGGGCCCCGAGGTGTCCCGCCTCTGGCAAAGCCCGGAGCCCCAGCGCTGCGGGGCCTGCGGATAGGGCGCCAAGGGGAGGGGAAGAGCAGCAAGAGCTTTCGGGGCTGGGCCCTTCCCTGCGGGAGCAGGAGCCCGACGTTCGCCCCCCCGGAAAAGAGGCTCGGCGGCGGCCGACGGGCCCCGAGGTGTCCCGCCTCTGGCAAAGCCCGGAGCCCCAGCGCTGCGGGGCCTGCGGATAGGGCGCCAAGGGGAGGGGAAGAGCAGCAAGAGCTTTCGGGGCTGGGCCCTTCCCTGCGGGAGCAGGAGCCCGACGTTCGCCCCCCCGGAAAAGAGGCTCGGCGGCGGCCGACGGGCCCCGAGGTGTCCCGCCTCTGGCAAAGCCCGGAGCCCCAGCGCTGCGGGGCCTG
>NW_027439611.1:0-28947 GCF_964188355.1 Buteo buteo
ACCCTAACCCAACCTTAACCCTAAAACTAACCTTAGCCCTTAAAACTAACCTAATAGAAACCCTAACCCTAACTCCTAACCCTAAGCCTAACCTAACCCTAACCCTAACCCTAGCCGTAACCCTAACCCTAACCCTAACCCTAGCCCTAACCCTAACCCTAACCCTAACCCTAACCTTAGCCCTAACCCTAACCCCTAACCCCTAACCGTAACGCTAACCCTAAGCCTAACCCCTAACCCCTAACCCCTAACCCTAACCATAACCCTAAACCCTAACCCTAACCCTAACCCTAACCCTAGCCCTAACCCTAGCCCTAAGTCGTACCCTAACCCTAATCCTAACCCTAACCCAACCTTAACCCTAAAACTAACCTTAGCCCTTAAAACTAACCTAATAGAAACCCTAACCCTAACTCCTAACCCTAAGCCTAACCTAACCCTAACCCTAACCCTAGCCGTAACCCTAACCCTAACCCTAACCCTAGCCCTAACCCTAACCCTAACCCTAACCCTAACCTTAGCCCTAACCCTAACCCCTAACCCCTAACCGTAACGCTAACCCTAAGCCTAACCCCTAACCCCTAACCCCTAACCCTAACCATAACCCTAAACCCTAACCCTAACCCTAACCCTAACCCTAGCCCTAACCCTAGCCCTAAGTCGTACCCTAACCCTAATCCTAACCCTAACCCAACCTTAACCCTAAAACTAACCTTAGCCCTTAAAACTAACCTAATAGAAACCCTAACCCTAACTCCTAACCCTAAGCCTAACCTAACCCTAACCCTAACCCTAGCCGTAACCCTAACCCTAACCCTAACCCTAGCCCTAACCCTAACCCTAACCCTAACCCTAACCTTAGCCCTAACCCTAACCCCTAACCCCTAACCGTAACGCTAACCCTAAGCCTAACCCCTAACCCCTAACCCCTAACCCTAACCATAACCCTAAACCCTAACCCTAACCCTAACCCTAACCCGAGCCCTAACCCTAGCCCTAAGTCGTACCCTAACCCTAATCCTAACCCTAACCCAACCTTAACCCTAAAACTAACCTTAGCCCTTAAAACTAACCTAATAGAAACCCTAACCCTAACTCCTAACCCTAAGCCTAACCTAACCCTAACCCTAACCCTAGCCGTAACCCTAACCCTAACCCTAACCCTAGCCCTAACCCTAACCCTAACCCTAACCCTAACCTTAGCCCTAACCCTAACCCCTAACCCCTAACCGTAACGCTAACCCTAAGCCTAACCCCTAACCCCTAACCCCTAACCCTAACCATAACCCTAAACCCTAACCCTAACCCTAACCCTAACCCTAGCCCTAACCCTAGCCCTAAGTCGTACCCTAACCCTAATCCTAACCCTAACCCAACCTTAACCCTAAAACTAACCTTAGCCCTTAAAACTAACCTAATAGAAACCCTAACCCTAACTCCTAACCCTAAGCCTAACCTAACCCTAACCCTAACCCTAGCCGTAACCCTAACCCTAACCCTAACCCTAGCCCTAACCCTAACCCTAACCCTAACCCTAACCTTAGCCCTGACCCTAACCCCTAACCCCTAACCGTAACGCTAACCCTAAGCCTAACCCCTAACCCCTAACCCCTAACCCTAACCATAACCCTAAACCCTAACCCTAACCCTAACCCTAACCCTAGCCCTAACCCTAGCCCTAAGTCGTACCCTAACCCTAATCCTAACCCTAACCCAACCTTAACCCTAAAACTAACCTTAGCCCTTAAAACTAACCTAATAGAAACCCTAACCCTAACTCCTAACCCTAAGCCTAACCTAACCCTAACCCTAACCCTAGCCGTAACCCTAACCCTAACCCTAACCCTAGCCCTAACCCTAACCCTAACCCTAACCCTAACCCTAACCCCTAACCCCTAACCGTAACGCTAACCCTAAGCCTAACCCCTAACCCCTAACCCCTAACCCTAACCATAACCCTAAACCCTAACCCTAACCCTAACCCTAACCCTAGCCCTAACCCTAGCCCTAAGTCGTACCCTAACCCTAATCCTAACCCTAACCCAACCTTAACCCTAAAACTAACCTTAGCCCTTAAAACTAACCTAATAGAAACCCTAACCCTAACTCCTAACCCTAAGCCTAACCTAACCCTAACCCTAACCCTAGCCGTAACCCTAACCCTAACCCTAACCCTAGCCCTAACCCTAACCCTAACCCTAACCCTAACCTTAGCCCTAACCCTAACCCCTAACCCCTAACCGTAACGCTAACCCTAAGCCTAACCCCTAACCCCTAACCCCTAACCCTAACCATAACCCTAAACCCTAACCCTAACCCTAACCCTAACCCTAGCCCTAACCCTAGCCCTAAGTCGTACCCTAACCCTAATCCTAACCCTAACCCAACCTTAACCCTAAAACTAACCTTAGCCCTTAAAACTAACCTAATAGAAACCCTAACCCTAACTCCTAACCCTAAGCCTAACCTAACCCTAACCCTAACCCTAGCCGTAACCCTAACCCTAACCCTAACCCTAGCCCTAACCCTAACCCTAACCCTAACCCTAACCTTAGCCCTAACCCTAACCCCTAACCCCTAACCGTAACGCTAACCCTAAGCCTAACCCCTAACCCCTAACCCCTAACCCTAACCATAACCCTAAACCCTAACCCTAACCCTAACCCTAACCCTAGCCCTAACCCTAGCCCTAAGTCGTACCCTAACCCTAATCCTAACCCTAACCCAACCTTAACCCTAAAACTAACCTTAGCCCTTAAAACTAACCTAATAGAAACCCTAACCCTAACTCCTAACCCTAAGCCTAACCTAACCCTAACCCTAACCCTAGCCGTAACCCTAACCCTAACCCTAACCCTAGCCCTAACCCTAACCCTAACCTTAGCCCTAACCCTAACCCCTAACCCCTAACCGTAACGCTAACCCTAAGCCTAACCCCTAACCCCTAACCCCTAACCCTAACCATAACCCTAAACCCTAACCCTAACCCTAACCCTAACCCTAGCCCTAACCCTAGCCCTAAGTCGTACCCTAACCCTAATCCTAACCCTAACCCAACCTTAACCCTAAAACTAACCTTAGCCCTTAAAACTAACCTAATAGAAACCCTAACCCTAACTCCTAACCCTAAGCCTAACCTAACCCTAACCCTAACCCTAGCCGTAACCCTAACCCTAACCCTAACCCTAGCCCTAACCCTAACCCTAACCCTAACCCTAACCTTAGCCCTAACCCTAACCCCTAACCCCTAACCGTAACGCTAACCCTAAGCCTAACCCCTAACCCCTAACCCCTAACCCTAACCATAACCCTAACCCCTAACCCTAACCCTAACCCTAACCCTAGCCCTAACCCTAGCCCTAAGTCGTACCCTAACCCTAATCCTAACCCTAACCCAACCTTAACCCTAAAACTAACCTTAGCCCTTAAAACTAACCTAATAGAAACCCTAACCCTAACTCCTAACCCTAAGCCTAACCTAACCCTAACCCTAACCCTAGCCGTAACCCTAACCCTAACCCTAACCCTAGCCCTAACCCTAACCCTAACCCTAACCCTAACCTTAGCCCTAACCCTAACCCCTAACCCCTAACCGTAACGCTAACCCTAAGCCTAACCCCTAACCCCTAACCCCTAACCCTAACCATAACCCTAAACCCTAACCCTAACCCTAACCCTAACCCTAGCCCTAACCCTAGCCCTAAGTCGTACCCTAACCCTAATCCTAACCCTAACCCAACCTTAACCCTAAAACTAACCTTAGCCCTTAAAACTAACCTAATAGAAACCCTAACCCTAACTCCTAACCCTAAGCCTAACCTAACCCTAACCCTAACCCTAGCCGTAACCCTAACCCTAACCCTAACCCTAGCCCTAACCCTAGCCCTAAGTCGTACCCTAACCCGAATCCTAACCCTAACCCAACCTTAACCCTAAAACTAACCTTAGCCCTTAAAACTAACCTAATAGAAACCCTAACCCTAACTCCTAACCCTAAGCCTAACCTAACCCTAACCCTAACCCTAGCCGTAACCCTAACCCTAACCCTAACCCTAGCCCTAACCCTAACCCTAACCCTAACCCTAACCTTAGCCCTAACCCTAACCCCTAACCCCTAACCGTAACGCTAACCCTAAGCCTAACCCCTAACCCCTAACCCCTAACCCTAACCATAACCCTAAACCCTAACCCTAACCCTAACCCTAACCCTAGCCCTAACCCTAGCCCTAAGTCGTACCCTAAGCCTAATCCTAACCCTAACCCAACCTTAACCCTAAAACTAACCTTAGCCCTTAAAACTAACCTAATAGAAACCCTAACCCTAACTCCTAACCCTAAGCCTAACCTAACCCTAACCCTAACCCTAGCCGTAACCCTAACCCTAACCCTAACCCTAGCCCTAACCCTAACCCTAACCCTAACCCTAACCTTAGCCCTAACCCTAACCCCTAACCCCTAACCGTAACGCTAACCCTAAGCCTAACCCCTAACCCCTAACCCCTAACCCTAACCATAACCCTAAACCCTAACCCTAACTCTAACCCTAACCCTAGCCCTAACCCTAGCCCTAAGTCGTACCCTAACCCTAATCCTAACCCTAACCCAACCTTAACCCTAAAACTAACCTTAGCCCTTAAAACTAACCTAATAGAAACCCTAACCCTAACTCCTAACCCTAAGCCTAACCTAACCCTAACCCTAACCCTAGCCGTAACCCTAACCCTAACCCTAACCCTAGCCCTAACCCTAACCCTAACCCTAACCTTAGCCCTAACCCTAACCCCTAACCCCTAACCGTAACGCTAACCCTAAGCCTAACCCCTAACCCCTAACCCCTAACCCTAACCATAACCCTAAACCCTAACCCTAACCCTAACCCTAACCCTAGCCCTAACCCTAGCCCTAAGTCGTACCCTAACCCTAATCCTAACCCTAACCCAACCTTAACCCTAAAACTAACCTTAGCCCTTAAAACTAACCTAATAGAAACCCTAACCCTAACTCCTAACCCTAAGCCTAACCTAACCCTAACCCTAACCCTAGCCGTAACCCTAACCCTAACCCTAACCCTAGCCCTAACCCTAACCCTAACCCTAACCCTAACCTTAGCCCTAACCCTAACCCCTAACCCCTAACCGTAACGCTAACCCTAAGCCTAACCCCTAACCCCTAACCCCTAACCCTAACCATAACCCTAAACCCTAACCCTAACCCTAACCCTAACCCTAGCCCTAACCCTAGCCCTAAGTCGTACCCTAACCCTAATCCTAACCCTAACCCAACCTTAACCCTAAAACTAACCTTAGCCCTTAAAACTAACCTAATAGAAACCCTAACCCTAACTCCTAACCCTAAGCCTAACCTAACCCTAACCCTAACCCTAGCCGTAACCCTAACCCTAACCCTAACCCTAGCCCTAACCCTAACCCTAACCCTAACCCTAACCTTAGCCCTGACCCTAACCCCTAACCCCTAACCGTAACGCTAACCCTAAGCCTAACCCCTAACCCCTAACCCCTAACCCTAACCATAACCCTAAACCCTAACCCTAACCCTAACCCTAACCCTAGCCCTAACCCTAGCCCTAAGTCGTACCCTAACCCTAATCCTAACCCTAACCCAACCTTAACCCTAAAACTAACCTTAGCCCTTAAAACTAACCTAATAGAAACCCTAACCCTAACTCCTAACCCTAAGCCTAACCTAACCCTAACCCTAACCCTAGCCGTAACCCTAACCCTAACCCTAACCCTAGCCCTAACCCTAACCCTAACCCTAACCCTAACCTTAGCCCTAACCCTAACCCCTAACCCCTAACCGTAACGCTAACCCTAAGCCTAACCCCTAACCCCTAACCCCTAACCCTAACCATAACCCTAAACCCTAACCCTAACCCTAACCCTAACCCTAGCCCTAAGTCGTACCCTAACCCTAATCCTAACCCTAACCCAACCTTAACCCTAAAACTAACCTTAGCCCTTAAAACTAACCTAATAGAAACCCTAACCCTAACTCCTAACCCTAAGCCTAACCTAACCCTAACCCTAACCCTAGCCGTAACCCTAACCCTAACCCTAACCCTAGCCCTAACCCTAACCCTAACCCTAACCCTAACCTTAGCCCTAACCCTAACCCCTAACCCCTAACCGTAACGCTAACCCTAAGCCTAACCCCTAACCCCTAACCCCTAACCCTAACCATAACCCTAAACCCTAACCCTAACCCTAACCCTAACCCTAGCCCTAACCCTAGCCCTAAGTCGTACCCTAACCCTAATCCTAACCCTAACCCAACCTTAACCCTAAAACTAACCTTAGCCCTTAAAACTAACCTAATAGAAACCCTAACCCTAACTCCTAACCCTAAGCCTAACCTAACCCTAACCCTAACCCTAGCCGTAACCCTAACCCTAACCCTAACCCTAGCCCTAACCCTAACCCTAACCCTAACCCTAACCTTAGCCCTAACCCTAACCCCTAACCCCTAACCGTAACGCTAACCCTAAGCCTAACCCCTAACCCCTAACCCCTAACCCTAACCATAACCCTAAACCCTAACCCTAACCCTAACCCTAACCCTAGCCCTAACCCTAGCCCTAAGTCGTACCCTAACCCTAATCCTAACCCTAACCCAACCTTAACCCTAAAACTAACCTTAGCCCTTAAAACTAACCTAATAGAAACCCTAACCCTAACTCCTAACCCTAAGCCTAACCTAACCCTAACCCTAACCCTAGCCGTAACCCTAACCCTAACCCTAACCCTAGCCCTAACCCTAACCCTAACCCTAACCCTAACCTTAGCCCTAACCCTAACCCCTAACCCCTAACCGTAACGCTAACCCTAAGCCTAACCCCTAACCCCTAACCCCTAACCCTAACCATAACCCTAAACCCTAACCCTAACCCTAACCCTAACCCTAGCCCTAACCCTAGCCCTAAGTCGTACCCTAACCCTAATCCTAACCCTAACCCAACCTTAACCCTAAAACTAACCTTAGCCCTTAAAACTAACCTAATAGAAACCCTAACCCTAACTCCTAACCCTAAGCCTAACCTAACCCTAACCCTAACCCTAGCCGTAACCCTAACCCTAACCCTAACCCTAGCCCTAACCCTAACCCTAACCCTAACCCTAACCTTAGCCCTAACCCTAACCCCTAACCCCTAACCGTAACGCTAACCCTAAGCCTAACCCCTAACCCCTAACCCCTAACCCTAACCATAACCCTAAACCCTAACCCTAACCCTAACCCTAACCCTAGCCCTAACCCTAGCCCTAAGTCGTACCCTAACCCTAATCCTAACCCTAACCCAACCTTAACCCTAAAACTAACCTTAGCCCTTAAAACTAACCTAATAGAAACCCTAACCCTAACTCCTAACCCTAAGCCTAACCTAACCCTAACCCTAACCCTAGCCGTAACCCTAACCCTAACCCTAACCCTAGCCCTAACCCTAACCCTAACCCTAACCCTAACCTTAGCCCTAACCCTAACCCCTAACCCCTAACCGTAACGCTAACCCTAAGCCTAACCCCTAACCCCTAACCCCTAACCCTAACCATAACCCTAAACCCTAACCCTAACCCTAACCCTAACCCTAGCCCTAACCCTAGCCCTAAGTCGTACCCTAACCCTAATCCTAACCCTAACCCAACCTTAACCCTAAAACTAACCTTAGCCCTTAAAACTAACCTAATAGAAACCCTAACCCTAACTCCTAACCCTAAGCCTAACCTAACCCTAACCCTAACCCTAGCCGTAACCCTAACCCTAACCCTAACCCTAGCCCTAACCCTAACCCTAACCCTAACCCTAACCTTAGCCCTAACCCTAACCCCTAACCCCTAACCGTAACGCTAACCCTAAGCCTAACCCCTAACCCCTAACCCCTAACCCTAACCATAACCCTAAACCCTAACCCTAACCCTAACCCTAACCCTAGCCCTAACCCTAGCCCTAAGTCGTACCCTAACCCTAATCCTAACCCTAACCCAACCTTAACCCTAAAACTAACCTTAGCCCTTAAAACTAACCTAATAGAAACCCTAACCCTAACTCCTAACCCTAAGCCTAACCTAACCCTAACCCTAACCCTAGCCGTAACCCTAACCCTAACCCTAACCCTAGCCCTAACCCTAACCCTAACCCTAACCCTAACCTTAGCCCTAACCCTAACCCCTAACCCCTAACCGTAACGCTAACCCTAAGCCTAACCCCTAACCCCTAACCCCTAACCCTAACCATAACCCTAAACCCTAACCCTAACCCTAACCCTAACCCTAGCCCTAACCCTAGCCCTAAGTCGTACCCTAACCCTAATCCTAACCCTAACCCAACCTTAACCCTAAAACTAACCTTAGCCCTTAAAACTAACCTAATAGAAACCCTAACCCTAACTCCTAACCCTAAGCCTAACCTAACCCTAACCCTAACCCTAGCCGTAACCCTAACCCTAACCCTAACCCTAGCCCTAACCCTAACCCTAACCCTAACCCTAACCTTAGCCCTAACCCTAACCCCTAACCCCTAACCGTAACGCTAACCCTAAGCCTAACCCCTAACCCCTAACCCCTAACCCTAACCATAACCCTAAACCCTAACCCTAACCCTAACCCTAACCCTAGCCCTAACCCTAGCCCTAAGTCGTACCCTAACCCTAATCCTAACCCTAACCCAACCTTAACCCTAAAACTAACCTTAGCCCTTAAAACTAACCTAATAGAAACCCTAACCCTAACTCCTAACCCTAAGCCTAACCTAACCCTAACCCTAACCCTAGCCGTAACCCTAACCCTAACCCTAACCCTAGCCCTAACCCTAACCCTAACCCTAACCCTAACCTTAGCCCTAACCCTAACCCCTAACCCCTAACCGTAACGCTAACCCTAAGCCTAACCCCTAACCCCTAACCCCTAACCCTAACCATAACCCTAAACCCTAACCCTAACCCTAACCCTAACCCTAGCCCTAACCCTAGCCCTAAGTCGTACCCTAACCCTAATCCTAACCCTAACCCAACCTTAACCCTAAAACTAACCTTAGCCCTTAAAACTAACCTAATAGAAACCCTAACCCTAACTCCTAACCCTAAGCCTAACCTAACCCTAACCCTAACCCTAGCCGTAACCCTAACCCTAACCCTAACCCTAGCCCTAACCCTAACCCTAACCCTAACCCTAACCTTAGCCCTAACCCTAACCCCTAACCCCTAACCGTAACGCTAACCCTAAGCCTAACCCCTAACCCCTAACCCCTAACCCTAACCATAACCCTAAACCCTAACCCTAACCCTAACCCTAACCCTAGCCCTAACCCTAGCCCTAAGTCGTACCCTAACCCTAATCCTAACCCTAACCCAACCTTAACCCTAAAACTAACCTTAGCCCTTAAAACTAACCTAATAGAAACCCTAACCCTAACTCCTAACCCTAAGCCTAACCTAACCCTAACCCTAACCCTAGCCGTAACCCTAACCCTAACCCTAACACTAGCCCTAACCCTAACCCTAACCCTAACCCTAACCTTAGCCCTAACCCTAACCCCTAACCCCTAACCGTAACGCTAACCCTAAGCCTAACCCCTAACCCCTAACCCCTAACCCTAACCATAACCCTAAACCCTAACCCTAACCCTAACCCTAACCCTAGCCCTAACCCTAGCCCTAAGTCGTACCCTAACCCTAATCCTAACCCTAACCCAACCTTAACCCTAAAACTAACCTTAGCCCTTAAAACTAACCTAATAGAAACCCTAACTCCTAACCCTAAGCCTAACCTAACCCTAACCCTAACCCTAGCCGTAACCCTAACCCTAACCCTAGCCCTAACCCTAACCCTAACCTTAGCCCTAACCCTAACCCTAACCCCTAACCGTAACGCTAACCCTAAGCCTAACCCCTAACCCCTAACCCCTAACCCTAACCATAACCCTAAACCCTAACCCTAACCCTAACCCTAACCCTAGCCCTAACCCTAGCCCTAAGTCGTACCCTAACCCTAATCCTAACCCTAACCCAACCTTAACCCTAAAACTAACCTTAGCCCTTAAAACTAACCTAATAGAAACCCTAACCCTAACTCCTAACCCTAAGCCTAACCTAACCCTAACCCTAACCCTAGCCGTAACCCTAACCCTAACCCTAACCCTAGCCCTAACCCTAACCCTAACCCTAACCTTAGCCCTAACCCTAACCCCTAACCCCTAACGTAACGCTAACCCTAAGCCTAACCCCTAACCCCTAACCCTAACCCATAACCCTAAACCCTAACCCTAACCCTAACCCTAACCCTAGCCCTAAACCTAGCCCTAAGTCGTACCCTAACCCTAATCCTAACCCTAACCCAACCTTAACCCTAAAACTAACCTTAGCCCTTAAAACTAACCTAATAGAAACCCTAACCCTAACTCCTAACCCTAAGCCTAACCTAACCCTAACCCTAACCCTAGCCGTAACCCTAACCCTAACCCTAACCCTAGCCCTAACCCTAACCCTAACCCTAACCCTAACCTTAGCCCTAACCCTAACCCCTAACCCCTAACCGTAACGCTAACCCTAAGCCTAACCCCTAACCCCTAACCCTAACCATAACCCTAAACCCTAACCCTAACCCTAACCCTAACCCTAGCCCTAACCCTAGCCCTAAGTCGTACCCTAACCCTAATCCTAACCCTAACCCAACCTTAACCCTAAAACTAACCTTAGCCCTTAAAACTAACCTAATAGAAACCCTAACCCTAACTCCTAACCCTAAGCCTAACCTAACCCTAACCCTAACCCTAGCCGTAACCCTAACCCTAACCCTAACCCTAGCCCTAACCCTAAAACTTACCCTAACCCTAACCCCTAACCTTAGCCCTAACCCTAACCCCTAACCCCTAACCGTAACGCTAACCCTAAGCCTAACCCCTAACCCCTAACCCCTAACCCTAACCATAACCCTAAACCCTAACCCTAACCCTAACCCTAACCCTAGCCCTAACCCTAGCCCTAAGTCGTACCCTAACCCTAATCCTAACCCTAACCCAACCTTAACCCTAAAACTAACCTTAGCCCTTAAAACTAACCTAATAGAAACCCTAACCCTAACTCCTAACCCTAAGCCTAACCTAACCCTAACCCTAACCCTAGCCGTAACCCTAACCCTAACCCTAACCCTAGCCCTAACCCTAACCCTAACCCTAACCCTAACCTTAGCCCTAACCCTAACCCCTAACCCCTAACCGTAACGCTAACCCTAAGCCTAACCCCTAACCCCTAACCCCTAACCCTAACCATAACCCTAAACCCTAACCCTAACCCTAACCCTAACCCTAGCCCTAACCCTAGCCCTAAGTCGTACCCTAACCCTAATCCTAACCCTAACCCAAACTTAACCCTAAAACTAACCTTAGCCCTTAAAACTAACCTAATAGAAACCCTAACCCTAACTCCTAACCCTAAGCCTAACCTAACCCTAACCCTAACCCTAGCCGTAACCCTAACCCTAACCCTAACCCTAGCCCTAACCCTAACCCTAACCCTAACCTTAGCCCTAACCCTAACCCCTAACCCCTAACCGTAACGCTAACCCTAAGCCTAACCCCTAACCCCTAACCCCTAACCCTAACCATAACCCTAAACCCTAACCCTAACCCTAACCCTAACCCTAGCCCTAACCCTAGCCCTAAGTCGTACCCTAACCCTAATCCTAACCCTAACCCAACCTTAACCCTAAAACTAACCTTAGCCCTTAAAACTAACCTAATAGAAACCCTAACCCTAACTCCTAACCCTAAGCCTAACCTAACCCTAACCCTAACCCTAGCCGTAACCCTAACCCTAACCCCTAACCCTAACCCTAACCCTAACCGCTAACCTTAGCCCTACCCTAACCCCTAACCCCTAACCGTAACGCTAACCCTAAGCCTAACCCCTAACCCCTAACCCCTAACCCTAACCATAACCCTAAACCCTAACCCTAACCCTAACCCTAACCCTAGCCCTAACCCTAGCCCTAAGTCATACCCTAACCCTAATCCTAACCCTAACCCAACCTTAACCCTAAAACTAACCTTAGCCCTTAAAACTAACCTAATAGAAACCCTAACCCTAACTCCTAACCCTAAGCCTAACCTAACCCTAACCCTAACCCTAGCCGTAACCCTAACCCTAACCCTAACCCTAGCCCTAACCCTAACCCTAACCCTAACCCTAACCTTAGCCCTAACCCTAACCCCTAACCCCTAACCGTAACGCTAACCCTAAGCCTAACCCCTAACCCCTAACCCCTGACCCTAACCATAACCCTAAACCCTAACCCTAACCCTAACCCTAACCCTAGCCCTAACCCTAGCCCTAAGTCGTACCCTAACCCTAATCCTAACCCTAACCCAACCTTAACCCTAAAACTAACCTTAGCCCTTAAAACTAACCTAATAGAAACCCTAACCCTAACTCCTAACCCTAAGCCTAACCTAACCCTAACCCTAAACCCTAGCCGTAACCCTAACCCTAACCCTAGCCCTAACCCTAACCCTAACCTTAGCCCTAACCCTAACCCCTAACCCCTAACCATAACGCTAACCCTAAGCCTAACCCCTAACCCCTAACCCCTAACCCTAACCATAACCCTAAACCCTAACCCTAACCCTAACCCTAACCCTAGCCCTAACCCTAGCCCTAAGTCGTACCCTAACCCTAATCCTAAACCTAACCCAACCTTAACCCTAAAACTAACCTTAGCCCTTAAAACTAACCTAATAGAAACCCTAACCCTAACTCCTAACCCTAAGCCTAACCTAACCCTAACCCTAACCCTAGCCGTAACCCTAACCCTAACCCTAACCCTAGCCCTAACCCTAACCCTAACCCTAACCCTAACCCCTAACCCCTAACCGTAACGCTAACCCTAAGCCTAACCCCTAACCCCTAACCCCTAACCCTAACCATAACCCTAAACCCTAACCCTAACCCTAACCCTAACCCTAGCCCTAACCCTAGCCCTAAGTCGTACCCTAACCCTAATCCTAACCCTAACCCAACCTTAACCCTAAAACTAACCTTAGCCCTTAAAACTAACCTAATAGAAACCCTAACCCTAACTCCTAACCCTAAGCCTAACCTAACCCTAACCCTAACCCTAGCCGTAACCCTAACCCTAACCCTAACCCTAGCCCTAACCCTAACCCTAACCCTAACCCTAACCTTAGCCCTAACCCTAACCCCTAACCCCTAACCGTAACGCTAACCCTAAGCCTAACCCCTAACCCCTAACCCCTAACCCTAACCATAACCCTAAACCCTAACCCTAACCCTAACCCTAGCCCTAACCCTAGCCCTAAGTCGTACCCTAACCCTAATCCTAACCCTAACCCAACCTTAACCCTAAAACTAACCTTAGCCCTTAAAACTAACCTAATAGAAACCCTAACCCTAACTCCTAACCCTAAGCCTAACCTAACCCTAACCCTAACCCTAGCCGTAACCCTAACCCTAACCCTAACCCTAGCCCTAACCCTAACCCTAACCCTAACCCTAACCTTAGCCCTAACCCTAACCCCTAACCCCTAACCGTAACGCTAACCCTAAGCCTAACCCCTAACCCCTAACCCCTAACCCTAACCATAACCCTAAACCCTAACCCTAACCATAACCCTAAACCCTAACCCTAACCCTAACCCTAGCCCTAACCCTAGCCCTAAGTCGTACCCTAACCCTAATCCTAACCCTAACCCAACCTTAACCCTAAAACTAACCTTAGCCCTTAAAACTAACCTAATAGAAACCCTAACCCTAACTCCTAACCCTAAGCCTAACCTAACCCTAACCCTAACCCTAGCCGTAACCCTAACCCTAACCCTAACCCTAGCCCTAACCCTAACCCTAACCCTAACCTTAGCCCTAACCCTAACCCCTAACCCCTAACCGTAACGCTAACCCTAAGCCTAACCCCTAACCCCTAACCCCTAACCCTAACCATAACCCTAAACCCTAACCCTAACCCTAACCCTAACCCTAGCCCTAACCCTAGCCCTAAGTCGTACCCTAACCCTAATCCTAACCCTAACCCAACCTTAACCCTAAAACTAACCTTAGCCCTTAAAACTAACCTAATAGAAACCCTAACCCTAACTCCTAACCCTAAGCCTAACCTAACCCTAACCCTAACCCTAGCCGTAACCCTAACCCTAACCCTAACCCTAGCCCTAACCCTAACCCTAACCCTAACCTTAGCCCTAACCCTAACCCCTAACCCCTAACCGTAACGCTAACCCTAAGCCTAACCCCTAACCCCTAACCCCTAACCCTAACCATAACCCTAAACCCTAACCCTAACCCTAACCCTAACCCTAGCCCTAACACTAGCCCTAAGTCATACCCTAACCCTAATCCTAACCCTAACCCAACCTTAACCCTAAAACTAACCTTAGCCCTTAAAACTAACCTAATAGAAACCCTAACCCTAACTCCTAACCCTAAGCCTAACCTAACGCTAACCCTAACCCTAGCCGTAACCCTAACCCTCACCCTAACCCTAGCCCTAACCCTAACCCTAACCCTAACCCTAACCTTAGCCCTAACCCTAACCCCTAACCCCTAACCGTAACGCTAACCCTAAGCCTAACCCCTAACCCCTAACCCCTAACCCTAACCATAACCCTAAACCCTAACCCTAACCCTAACCCTAACCCTAGCCCTAACCCTAGCCCTAAGTCGTACCCTAACCCTAATCCTAACCCTAACCCAACCTTAACCCTAAAACTAACCTTAGCCCTTAAAACTAACCTAATAGAAACCCTAACCCTAACTCCTAACCCTAAGCCTAACCTAACCCTAACCCTAACCCTAGCCGTAACCCTAACCCTAACCCTAACCCTAGCCCTAACCCTAACCCTAACCCTAACCCTAACCTTAGCCCTAACCCTAACCCCTAACCCCTAACCGTAACGCTAACCCTAAGCCTAACCCCTAACCCCTAACCCCTAACCCTAACCGTAACCCTAAACCCTAACCCTAACCCTAACCCTAACCCTAGCCCTAACCCTAGCCCTAAGTCGTACCCTAACCCTAATCCTAACCCTAACCCAACCTTAACCCTAAAACTAACCTTAGCCCTTAAAACTAACCTAATAGAAACCCTAACCCTAACTCCTAACCCTAAGCCTAACCTAACCCTAACCCTAACCCTAGCCGTAACCCTAACCCTAACCCTAACCCTAGCCCTAACCCTAACCCTAACCCTAACCCTAACCTTAGCCCTAACCCTAACCCCTAACCCCTAACCGTAACGCTAACCCTAAGCCTAACCCCTAACCCCTAACCCCTAACCCTAACCATAACCCTAAACCCTAACCCTAACCCTAACCCTAACCCTAACCCTAACCCTAGCCCTAAGTCGTACCCTAACCCTAATCCTAACCCTAACCCAACCTTAACCCTAAAACTAACCTTAGCCCTTAAAACTAACCTAATAGAAACCCTAACCCTAACTCCTAACCCTAAGCCTAACCTAACCCTAACCCTAACCCTAGCCGTAACCCTAACCCTAACCCTAACCCTAGCCCTAACCCTAACCCTAACCCTAACCCTAACCTTAGCCCTAACCCTAACCCCTAACCCCTAACCGTAACGCTAACCCTAAGCCTAACCCCTAACCCCTAACCCCTAACCCTAACCATAACCCTAAACCCTAACCCTAACCCTAACCCTAACCCTAGCCCTAACCCTAGCCCTAAGTCGTACCCTAACCCTAATCCTAACCCTAACCCAACCTTAACCCTAAAACTAACCTTAGCCCTTAAAACTAACCTAATAGAAACCCTAACCCTAACTCCTAACCCTAAGCCTAACCTAACCCTAACCCTAACCCTAGCCGTAACCCTAACCCTAACCCTAACCCTAGCCCTAACCCTAACCCTAACCCTAACCCTAACCTTAGCCCTAACCCTAACCCCTAACCCCTAACCGTAACGCTAACCCTAAGCCTAACCCCTAACCCCTAACCCCTAACCCTAACCATAACCCTAAACCCTAACCCTAACCCTAACCCTAACCCTAGCCCTAACCCTAGCCCTAAGTCGTACCCTAACCCTAATCCTAACCCTAACCCAACCTTAACCCTAAAACTAACCTTAGCCCTTAAAACTAACCTAATAGAAACCCTAACCCTAACTCCTAACCCTAAGCCTAACCTAACCCTAACCCTAACCCTAGCCGTAACCCTAACCCTAACCCTAACCCTAGCCCTAACCCTAACCCTAACCCTAACCCTAACCTTAGCCCTAACCCTAACCCCTAACCCCTAACCGTAACGCTAACCCTAAGCCTAACCCCTAACCCCTAACCCCTAACCCTAACCATAACCCTAAACCCTAACCCTAACCCTAACCCTAGCCCTAACCCTAGCCCTAAGTCGTACCCTAACCCTAATCCTAACCCTAACCCAACCTTAAACCTAAAACTAACCTTAGCCCTTAAAACTAACCTAATAGAAACCCTAACCCTAACTCCTAACCCTAAGCCTAACCTAACCCTAACCCTAACCCTAGCCGTAACCCTAACCCTAACCCTAACCCTAGCCCTAACCCTAACCCTAACCCTAACCCTAACCTTAGCCCTAACCCTAACCCCTAACCCCTAACCGTAACGCTAACCCTAAGCCTAACCCCTAACCCCTAACCCCTAACCCTAACCATAACCCTAAACCCTAACCCTAACCCTAACCCTAACCCTAGCCCTAACCCTAGCCCTAAGTCATACCCTAACCCTAATCCTAACCCTAACCCAACCTTAACCCTAAAACTAACCTTAGCCCTTAAAACTAACCTAATAGAAACCCTAACCCTAACTCCTAACCCTAAGCCTAACCTAACCCTAACCCTAGCCGTAACCCTAACCCTACCCCTAACCCTAGCCCTAACCCTAACCCTAACCCTAACCCTAACCCTAACCTTAGCCCTAACCCTAACCCCTAACCCCTAACCGTAACGCTAACCCTAAGCCTAACCCCTAACCCCTAACCCCTAACCCTAACCATAACCCTAAACCCTAACCCTAACCCTAACCCTAACCCTAGCCCTAAGTCGTACCCTAACCCTAATCCTAACCCTAACCCAACCTTAACCCTAAAACTAACCTTAGCCCTTAAAACTAACCTAATAGAAACCCTAACCCTAACTCCTAACCCTAAGCCTAACCTAACCCTAACCCTAACCCTAGCCGTAACCCTAACCCTAACCCTAACCCTAGCCCTAACCCTAACCCTAACCCTAACCCTAACCTTAGCCCTAACCCTAACCCCTAACCCCTAACCGTAACGCTAACCCTAAGCCTAACCCCTAACCCCTAACCCCTAACCCTAACCATAACCCTAAACCCTAACCCTAACCCTAACCCTAACCCTAGCCCTAACCCTAGCCCTAAGTCGTACCCTAACCCTAATCCTAACCCTAACCCAACCTTAACCCTAAAACTAACCTTAGCCCTTAAAACTAACCTAATAGAAACCCTAACCCTAACTCCTAACCCTAAGCCTAACCTAACCCTAACCCTAACCCTAGCCGTAACCCTAACCCTAACCCTAACCCTAGCCCTAACCCTAACCCTAACCCTAACCCTAACCTTAGCCCTAACCCTAACCCCTAACCCCTAACCGTAACGCTAACCCCTAACCCCTAACCCCTAACCCTAACCATAACCCTAAACCCTAACCCTAACCCTAACCCTAACCCTAGCCCTAACCCTAGCCCTAAGTCGTACCCTAACCCTAATCCTAACCCTAACCCAACCTTAACCCTAAAACTAACCTTAGCCCTTAAAACTAACCTAATAGAAACCCTAACCCTAACTCCTAACCCTAAGCCTAACCTAACCCTAACCCTAACCCTAGCCGTAACCCTAACCCTAACCCTAACCCTAGCCCTAACCCTAACCCTAACCCTAACCCTAACCTTAGCCCTAACCCTAACCCCTAACCCCTAACCGTAACGCTAACCCTAAGCCTAACCCCTAACCCCTAACCCCTAACCCTAACCATAACCCTAAACCCTAACCCTAACCCTAGCCCTAACCCTAGCCCTAAGTCGTACCCTAACCCTAATCCTAACCCTAACCCAACCTTAACCCTAAAACTAACCTTAGCCCTTAAAACTAACCTAATAGAAACCCTAACCCTAACTCCTAACCCTAAGCCTAACCTAACCCTAACCCTAACCCTAGCCGTAACCCTAACCCTAACCCTAACCCTAGCCCTAACCCTAACCCTAACCCTAACCCTAACCTTAGCCCTAACCCTAACCCCTAACCCCTAACCGTAACGCTAACCCTAAGCCTAACCCCTAACCCCTAACCCCTAACCCTAACCATAACCCTAAACCCTAACCCTAACCCTAACCCTAACCCTAGCCCTAACCCTAGCCCTAAGTCGTACCCTAACCCTAATCCTAACCCTAACCCAACCTTAACCCTAAAACTAACCTTAGCCCTTAAAACTAACCTAATAGAAACCCTAACCCTAACTCCTAACCCTAAGCCTAACCTAACCCTAACCCTAACCCTAGCCGTAACCCTAACCCTAACCCTAACCCTAGCCCTAACCCTAACCCTAACCCTAACCTTAGCCCTAACCCTAACCCCTAACCCCTAACCGTAACGCTAACCCTAACCCCTAACCCCTAACCCCTAACCCTAACCATAACCCTAAACCCTAACCCTAACCCTAACCCTAACCCTAGCCCTAACCCTAGCCCTAAGTCGTACCCTAACCCTAATCCTAACCCTAACCCAACCTTAACCCTAAAACTAACCTTAGCCCTTAAAACTAACCTAATAGAAACCCTAACCCTAACTCCTAACCCTAAGCCTAACCTAACCCTAACCCTAACCCTAGCCGTAACCCTAACCCTAACCCTAACCCTAGCCCTAACCCTAACCCTAACCCTAACCCTAACCTTAGCCCTAACCCTAACCCCTAACCCCTAACCGTAACGCTAACCCTAAGCCTAACCCCTAACCCCTAACCCCTAACCCTAACCATAACCCTAAACCCTAACCCTAACCCTAACCCTAACCCTAGCCCTAACCCTAGCCCTAAGTCGTACCCTAACCCTAATCCTAACCCTAACCCAACCTTAACCCTAAAACTAACCTTAGCCCTTAAAACTAACCTAATAGAAACCCTAACCCTAACTCCTAACCCTAAGCCTAACCTAACACTAACCCTAACCCTAGCCGTAACCCTAACCCTAACCCTAACCCTAGCCCTAACCCTAACCCTAACCCTAACCCTAACCTTAGCCCTAACCCTAACCCCTAACCCCTAACCGTAACGCTAACCCTAAGCCTAACCCCTAACCCCTAACCCCTAACCCTAACCATAACCCTAAACCCTAACCCTAACCCTAACCCTAACCCTAGCCCTAACCCTAGCCCTAAGTCATACCCTAACCCTAATCCTAACCCTAACCCAACCTTAACCCTAAAACTAACCTTAGCCCTTAAAACTAACCTAATAGAAACCCTAACCCTAACTCCTAACCCTAAGCCTAACCTAACCCTAACCCTAGCCGTAACCCTAACCCTAGCCCTAACCCTAACCCTAACCCTAACCCTAACCTTAGCCCTAACCCTAACCCCTAACCCCTAACCGTAACGCTAACCCTAAGCCTAACCCCTAACCCCTAACCCCTAACCCTAACCATAACCCTAAACCCTAACCCTAACCCTAACCCTAACCCTAGCCCTAAGTCGTACCCTAACCCTAATCCTAACCCTAACCCAACCTTAACCCTAAAACTAACCTTAGCCCTTAAAACTAACCTAATAGAAACCCTAACCCTAACTCCTAACCCTAAGCCTAACCTAACCCTAACCCTAACCCTAGCCGTAACCCTAACCCTAACCCTAACCCTAGCCCTAACCCTAACCCTAACCCTAACCCTAACCTTAGCCCTAACCCTAACCCCTAACCCCTAACCGTAACGCTAACCCTAAGCCTAACCCCTAACCCCTAACCCCTAACCCTAACCATAACCCTAAACCCTAACCCTAACCCTAACCCTAACCCTAGCCCTAACCCTAGCCCTAAGTCGTACCCTAACCCTAATCCTAACCCTAACCCAACCTTAACCCTAAAACTAACCTTAGCCCTTAAAACTAACCTAATAGAAACCCTAACCCTAACTCCTAACCCTAAGCCTAACCTAACCCTAACCCTAACCCTAGCCGTAACCCTAACCCTAACCCTAACCCTAGCCCTAACCCTAACCCTAACCCTAACCCTAACCTTAGCCCTAACCCTAACCCCTAACCCCTAACCGTAACGCTAACCCTAAGCCTAACCCCTAACCCCTAACCCCTAACCCTAACCATAACCCTAAACCCTAACCCTAACCCTAACCCTAACCCTAGCCCTAACCCTAGCCCTAAGTCGTACCCTAACCCTAATCCTAACCCTAACCCAACCTTAACCCTAAAACTAACCTTAGCCCTTAAAACTAACCTAATAGAAACCCTAACCCTAACTCCTAACCCTAAGCCTAACCTAACCCTAACCCTAACCCTAGCCGTAACCCTAACCCTAACCCTAACCCTAGCCCTAACCCTAACCCTAACCCTAACCTTAGCCCTAACCCTAACCCCTAACCCCTAACCGTAACGCTAACCCTAAGCCTAACCCCTAACCCCTAACCCCTAACCCTAACCATAACCCTAAACCCTAACCCTAACCCTAACCCTAACCCTAGCCCTAACACTAGCCCTAAGTCATACCCTAACCCTAATCCTAACCCTAACCCAACCTTAACCCTAAAACTAACCTTAGCCCTTAAAACTAACCTAATAGAAACCCTAACCCTAACTCCTAACCCTAAGCCTAACCTAACGCTAACCCTAACCCTAGCCGTAACCCTAACCCTCACCCTAACCCTAGCCCTAACCCTAACCCTAACCCTAACCCTAACCTTAGCCCTAACCCTAACCCCTAACCCCTAACCGTAACGCTAACCCTAAGCCTAACCCCTAACCCCTAACCCCTAACCCTAACCATAACCCTAAACCCTAACCCTAACCCTAACCCTAACCCTAGCCCTAACCCTAGCCCTAAGTCGTACCCTAACCCTAATCCTAACCCTAACCCAACCTTAACCCTAAAACTAACCTTAGCCCTTAAAACTAACCTAATAGAAACCCTAACCCTAACTCCTAACCCTAAGCCTAACCTAACCCTAACCCTAACCCTAGCCGTAACCCTAACCCTAACCCTAACCCTAGCCCTAACCCTAACCCTAACCCTAACCCTAACCTTAGCCCTAACCCTAACCCCTAACCCCTAACCGTAACGCTAACCCTAAGCCTAACCCCTAACCCCTAACCCCTAACCCTAACCGTAACCCTAAACCCTAACCCTAACCCTAACCCTAACCCTAGCCCTAACCCTAGCCCTAAGTCGTACCCTAACCCTAATCCTAACCCTAACCCAACCTTAACCCTAAAACTAACCTTAGCCCTTAAAACTAACCTAATAGAAACCCTAACCCTAACTCCTAACCCTAAGCCTAACCTAACCCTAACCCTAACCCTAGCCGTAACCCTAACCCTAACCCTAACCCTAGCCCTAACCCTAACCCTAACCCTAACCTTAGCCCTAACCCTAACCCCTAACCCCTAACCGTAACGCTAACCCTAAGCCTAACCCCTAACCCCTAACCCCTAACCCTAACCATAACCCTAAACCCTAACCCTAACCCTAACCCTAACCCTAACCCTAACCCTAGCCCTAAGTCGTACCCTAACCCTAATCCTAACCCTAACCCAACCTTAACCCTAAAACTAACCTTAGCCCTTAAAACTAACCTAATAGAAACCCTAACCCTAACTCCTAACCCTAAGCCTAACCTAACCCTAACCCTAACCCTAGCCGTAACCCTAACCCTAACCCTAACCCTAGCCCTAACCCTAACCCTAACCCTAACCCTAACCTTAGCCCTAACCCTAACCCCTAACCCCTAACCGTAACGCTAACCCTAAGCCTAACCCCTAACCCCTAACCCCTAACCCTAACCATAACCCTAAACCCTAACCCTAACCCTAACCCTAACCCTAGCCCTAACCCTAGCCCTAAGTCGTACCCTAACCCTAATCCTAACCCTAACCCAACCTTAACCCTAAAACTAACCTTAGCCCTTAAAACTAACCTAATAGAAACCCTAACCCTAACTCCTAACCCTAAGCCTAACCTAACCCTAACCCTAACCCTAGCCGTAACCCTAACCCTAACCCTAACCCTAGCCCTAACCCTAACCCTAACCCTAACCCTAACCTTAGCCCTAACCCTAACCCCTAACCCCTAACCGTAACGCTAACCCTAAGCCTAACCCCTAACCCCTAACCCCTAACCCTAACCATAACCCTAAACCCTAACCCTAACCCTAACCCTAACCCTAGCCCTAACCCTAGCCCTAAGTCGTACCCTAACCCTAATCCTAACCCTAACCCAACCTTAACCCTAAAACTAACCTTAGCCCTTAAAACTAACCTAATAGAAACCCTAACCCTAACTCCTAACCCTAAGCCTAACCTAACCCTAACCCTAACCCTAGCCGTAACCCTAACCCTAACCCTAACCCTAGCCCTAACCCTAACCCTAACCCTAACCCTAACCTTAGCCCTAACCCTAACCCCTAACCCCTAACCGTAACGCTAACCCTAAGCCTAACCCCTAACCCCTAACCCCTAACCCTAACCATAACCCTAAACCCTAACCCTAACCCTAACCCTAACCCTAACCCTAACCCTAGCCCTAAGTCGTACCCTAACCCTAATCCTAACCCTAACCCAACCTTAAACCTAAAACTAACCTTAGCCCTTAAAACTAACCTAATAGAAACCCTAACCCTAACTCCTAACCCTAAGCCTAACCTAACCCTAACCCTAACCCTAGCCGTAACCCTAACCCTAACCCTAACCCTAGCCCTAACCCTAACCCTAACCCTAACCCTAACCTTAGCCCTAACCCTAACCCCTAACCGTAACGCTAACCCTAAGCCTAACCCCTAACCCCTAACCCCTAACCCTAACCATAACCCTAAACCCTAACCCTAACCCTAACCCTAACCCTAGCCCTAACCCTAGCCCTAAGTCATACCCTAACCCTAATCCTAACCCTAACCCAACCTTAACCCTAAAACTAACCTTAGCCCTTAAAACTAACCTAATAGAAACCCTAACCCTAACTCCTAACCCTAAGCCTAACCTAACCCTAACCCTAGCCGTAACCCTAACCCTACCCCTAACCCTAGCCCTAACCCTAACCCTAACCCTAACCCTAACCCTAACCTTAGCCCTAACCCTAACCCCTAACCCCTAACCGTAACGCTAACCCTAAGCCTAACCCCTAACCCCTAACCCCTAACCCTAACCATAACCCTAAACCCTAACCCTAACCCTAACCCTAACCCTAGCCCTAAGTCGTACCCTAACCCTAATCCTAACCCTAACCCAACCTTAACCCTAAAACTAACCTTAGCCCTTAAAACTAACCTAATAGAAACCCTAACCCTAACTCCTAACCCTAAGCCTAACCTAACCCTAACCCTAACCCTAGCCGTAACCCTAACCCTAACCCTAACCCTAGCCCTAACCCTAACCCTAACCCTAACCCTAACCTTAGCCCTAACCCTAACCCCTAACCCCTAACCGTAACGCTAACCCTAAGCCTAACCCCTAACCCCTAACCCCTAACCCTAACCATAACCCTAAACCCTAACCCTAACCCTAACCCTAACCCTAGCCCTAACCCTAGCCCTAAGTCGTACCCTAACCCTAATCCTAACCCTAACCCAACCTTAACCCTAAAACTAACCTTAGCCCTTAAAACTAACCTAATAGAAACCCTAACCCTAACTCCTAACCCTAAGCCTAACCTAACCCTAACCCTAACCCTAGCCGTAACCCTAACCCTAACCCTAACCCTAGCCCTAACCCTAACCCTAACCCTAACCCTAACCTTAGCCCTAACCCTAACCCCTAACCCCTAACCGTAACGCTAACCCCTAACCCCTAACCCCTAACCCTAACCATAACCCTAAACCCTAACCCTAACCCTAACCCTAACCCTAGCCCTAACCCTAGCCCTAAGTCGTACCCTAACCCTAATCCTAACCCTAACCCAACCTTAACCCTAAAACTAACCTTAGCCCTTAAAACTAACCTAATAGAAACCCTAACCCTAACTCCTAACCCTAAGCCTAACCTAACCCTAACCCTAACCCTAGCCGTAACCCTAACCCTAACCCTAACCCTAGCCCTAACCCTAACCCTAACCCTAACCCTAACCTTAGCCCTAACCCTAACCCCTAACCCCTAACCGTAACGCTAACCCTAAGCCTAACCCCTAACCCCTAACCCCTAACCCTAACCATAACCCTAAACCCTAACCCTAACCCTAACCCTAACCCTAGCCCTAACCCTAGCCCTAAGTCGTACCCTAACCCTAATCCTAACCCTAACCCAACCTTAACCCTAAAACTAACCTTAGCCCTTAAAACTAACCTAATAGAAACCCTAACCCTAACTCCTAACCCTAAGCCTAACCTAACCCTAACCCTAACCCTAGCCGTAACCCTAACCCTAACCCTAACCCTAGCCCTAACCCTAACCCTAACCCTAACCCTAACCTTAGCCCTAACCCTAACCCCTAACCCCTAACCGTAACGCTAACCCTAAGCCTAACCCCTAACCCCTAACCCCTAACCCTAACCATAACCCTAAACCCTAACCCTAACCCTAACCCTAACCCTAGCCCTAACCCTAGCCCTAAGTCGTACCCTAACCCTAATCCTAACCCTAACCCAACCTTAACCCTAAAACTAACCTTAGCCCTTAAAACTAACCTAATAGAAACCCTAACCCTAACTCCTAACCCTAAGCCTAACCTAACCCTAACCCTAACCCTAGCCGTAACCCTAACCCTAACCCTAACCCTAGCCCTAACCCTAACCCTAACCCTAACCTTAGCCCTAACCCTAACCCCTAACCCCTAACCGTAACGCTAACCCTAAGCCTAACCCCTAACCCCTAACCCCTAACCCTAACCATAACCCTAAACCCTAACCCTAACCCTAACCCTAACCCTAGCCCTAACACTAGCCCTAAGTCATACCCTAACCCTAATCCTAACCCTAACCCAACCTTAACCCTAAAACTAACCTTAGCCCTTAAAACTAACCTAATAGAAACCCTAACCCTAACTCCTAACCCTAAGCCTAACCTAACGCTAACCCTAACCCTAGCCGTAACCCTAACCCTCACCCTAACCCTAGCCCTAACCCTAACCCTAACCCTAACCCTAACCTTAGCCCTAACCCTAACCCCTAACCCCTAACCGTAACGCTAACCCTAAGCCTAACCCCTAACCCCTAACCCCTAACCCTAACCATAACCCTAAACCCTAACCCTAACCCTAACCCTAACCCTAGCCCTAACCCTAGCCCTAAGTCGTACCCTAACCCTAATCCTAACCCTAACCCAACCTTAACCCTAAAACTAACCTTAGCCCTTAAAACTAACCTAATAGAAACCCTAACCCTAACTCCTAACCCTAAGCCTAACCTAACCCTAACCCTAACCCTAGCCGTAACCCTAACCCTAACCCTAACCCTAGCCCTAACCCTAACCCTAACCCTAACCCTAACCTTAGCCCTAACCCTAACCCCTAACCCCTAACCGTAACGCTAACCCTAAGCCTAACCCTAACCCCTAACCCCTAACCCTAACCGTAACCCTAAACCCTAACCCTAACCCTAACCCTAACCCTAGCCCTAACCCTAGCCCTAAGTCGTACCCTAACCCTAATCCTAACCCTAACCCAACCTTAACCCTAAAACTAACCTTAGCCCTTAAAACTAACCTAATAGAAACCCTAACCCTAACTCCTAACCCTAAGCCTAACCTAACCCTAACCCTAACCCTAGCCGTAACCCTAACCCTAACCCTAACCCTAGCCCTAACCCTAACCCTAACCCTAACCTTAGCCCTAACCCTAACCCCTAACCCCTAACCGTAACGCTAACCCTAAGCCTAACCCCTAACCCCTAACCCCTAACCCTAACCATAACCCTAAACCCTAACCCTAACCCTAACCCTAACCCTAACCCTAACCCTAGCCCTAAGTCGTACCCTAACCCTAATCCTAACCCTAACCCAACCTTAACCCTAAAACTAACCTTAGCCCTTAAAACTAACCTAATAGAAACCCTAACCCTAACTCCTAACCCTAAGCCTAACCTAACCCTAACCCTAACCCTAGCCGTAACCCTAACCCTAACCCTAACCCTAGCCCTAACCCTAACCCTAACCCTAACCCTAACCTTAGCCCTAACCCTAACCCCTAACCCCTAACCGTAACGCTAACCCTAAGCCTAACCCCTAACCCCTAACCCCTAACCCTAACCATAACCCTAAACCCTAACCCTAACCCTAACCCTAACCCTAGCCCTAACCCTAGCCCTAAGTCGTACCCTAACCCTAATCCTAACCCTAACCCAACCTTAACCCTAAAACTAACCTTAGCCCTTAAAACTAACCTAATAGAAACCCTAACCCTAACTCCTAACCCTAAGCCTAACCTAACCCTAACCCTAACCCTAGCCGTAACCCTAACCCTAACCCTAACCCTAGCCCTAACCCTAACCCTAACCCTAACCCTAACCTTAGCCCTAACCCTAACCCCTAACCCCTAACCGTAACGCTAACCCTAAGCCTAACCCCTAACCCCTAACCCCTAACCCTAACCATAACCCTAAACCCTAACCCTAACCCTAACCCTAACCCTAGCCCTAACCCTAGCCCTAAGTCGTACCCTAACCCTAATCCTAACCCTAACCCAACCTTAACCCTAAAACTAACCTTAGCCCTTAAAACTAACCTAATAGAAACCCTAACCCTAACTCCTAACCCTAAGCCTAACCTAACCCTAACCCTAACCCTAGCCGTAACCCTAACCCTAACCCTAACCCTAGCCCTAACCCTAACCCTAACCCTAACCCTAACCTTAGCCCTAACCCTAACCCCTAACCCCTAACCGTAACGCTAACCCTAAGCCTAACCCCTAACCCCTAACCCCTAACCCTAACCATAACCCTAAACCCTAACCCTAACCCTAACCCTAACCCTAACCCTAACCCTAGCCCTAAGTCGTACCCTAACCCTAATCCTAACCCTAACCCAACCTTAAACCTAAAACTAACCTTAGCCCTTAAAACTAACCTAATAGAAACCCTAACCCTAACTCCTAACCCTAAGCCTAACCTAACCCTAACCCTAACCCTAGCCGTAACCCTAACCCTAACCCTAACCCTAGCCCTAACCCTAACCCTAACCCTAACCCTAACCTTAGCCCTAACCCTAACCCCTAACCGTAACGCTAACCCTAAGCCTAACCCCTAACCCCTAACCCCTAACCCTAACCATAACCCTAAACCCTAACCCTAACCCTAACCCTAACCCTAGCCCTAACCCTAGCCCTAAGTCATACCCTAACCCTAATCCTAACCCTAACCCAACCTTAACCCTAAAACTAACCTTAGCCCTTAAAACTAACCTAATAGAAACCCTAACCCTAACTCCTAACCCTAAGCCTAACCTAACCCTAACCCTAGCCGTAACCCTAACCCTACCCCTAACCCTAGCCCTAACCCTAACCCTAACCCTAACCCTAACCCTAACCTTAGCCCTAACCCTAACCCCTAACCCCTAACCGTAACGCTAACCCTAAGCCTAACCCCTAACCCCTAACCCCTAACCCTAACCATAACCCTAAACCCTAACCCTAACCCTAACCCTAACCCTAGCCCTAAGTCGTACCCTAACCCTAATCCTAACCCTAACCCAACCTTAACCCTAAAACTAACCTTAGCCCTTAAAACTAACCTAATAGAAACCCTAACCCTAACTCCTAACCCTAAGCCTAACCTAACCCTAACCCTAACCCTAGCCGTAACCCTAACCCTAACCCTAACCCTAGCCCTAACCCTAACCCTAACCCTAACCCTAACCTTAGCCCTAACCCTAACCCCTAACCCCTAACCGTAACGCTAACCCTAAGCCTAACCCCTAACCCCTAACCCCTAACCCTAACCATAACCCTAAACCCTAACCCTAACCCTAACCCTAACCCTAGCCCTAACCCTAGCCCTAAGTCGTACCCTAACCCTAATCCTAACCCTAACCCAACCTTAACCCTAAAACTAACCTTAGCCCTTAAAACTAACCTAATAGAAACCCTAACCCTAACTCCTAACCCTAAGCCTAACCTAACCCTAACCCTAACCCTAGCCGTAACCCTAACCCTAACCCTAACCCTAGCCCTAACCCTAACCCTAACCCTAACCCTAACCTTAGCCCTAACCCTAACCCCTAACCCCTAACCGTAACGCTAACCCCTAACCCCTAACCCCTAACCCTAACCATAACCCTAAACCCTAACCCTAACCCTAACCCTAACCCTAGCCCTAACCCTAGCCCTAAGTCGTACCCTAACCCTAATCCTAACCCTAACCCAACCTTAACCCTAAAACTAACCTTAGCCCTTAAAACTAACCTAATAGAAACCCTAACCCTAACTCCTAACCCTAAGCCTAACCTAACCCTAACCCTAACCCTAGCCGTAACCCTAACCCTAACCCTAACCCTAGCCCTAACCCTAACCCTAACCCTAACCCTAACCTTAGCCCTAACCCTAACCCCTAACCCCTAACCGTAACGCTAACCCTAAGCCTAACCCCTAACCCCTAACCCCTAACCCTAACCATAACCCTAAACCCTAACCCTAACCCTAACCCTAACCCTAGCCCTAACCCTAGCCCTAAGTCGTACCCTAACCCTAATCCTAACCCTAACCCAACCTTAACCCTAAAACTAACCTTAGCCCTTAAAACTAACCTAATAGAAACCCTAACCCTAACTCCTAA
>NW_027439612.1:0-28868 GCF_964188355.1 Buteo buteo
CCTGTGCATAGGCTGCACGGGGACAGTGAAGAGCAGCACGAGCTTTCAGGGCTGGCACCTTCCTTGTGGGACAAGGAGCCGGACGTTTGCCTTTTCAGAAAAATGCTATGCCGAGAACGGACACCGAGAGGTGTACCGATCCTGGGCAAGCACAGATCCCCAATGCTGTTGTGCCTGTGCATAGGCTGCACGGGGACAGTGAAGAGCAGCACGAGCTTTCAGGGCTGGCACCTTCCTTGTGGCACAAGGAGCCGGACGTTTGCCTTTTCAGAAAAATGCTATGCCGAGAACGGACACCGAGAGGTGTACAGTTCCTGGGCAAGCACAGATCCCCAATGCTGTTGTGCCTGTGCATAGGCTGCACGGGGACAGTGAAGAGCAGCACGAGCTTTCAGGGCTGGCACCTTCCTTGTGGGACAAGGAGCCGGACGTTTGCCTTTTCAGAAAAATGCTATGCCGAGAACGGACACCGAGAGGTGTACAGTTCCTGGGCAAGCACAGATCCCCAATGCTGTTGTGCCTGTGCATAGGCTGCACGGGGACAGTGAAGAGCAGCACGAGCTTTCAGGCCTGGCAGCTTCCTTGTGGGACAAGGAGCCGGACGTTTGCCTTTTCGGAAGAGCCTCTGCCGAGAACGAGCGCCGTGAGATGTGCCGCCTGTGGGCAAGCACAGATCCCCAATGCTGTTGTGCCTGTGCATAGGCTGCACGGGGACAGTGAAGAGCAGCACGAGCTTTCAGGGCTGGCACCTTCCTTGTGGCACAAGGAGCCGGACGTTTGCCTTTTCAGAAAAATGCTATGCCGAGAACGGACACCGAGAGGTGTACCGATCCTGGGCAAGCACAGATCCCCAATGCTGTTGTGCCTGTGCATAGGCTGCACGGGGACAGTGAAGAGCAGCACGAGCTTTCAGGGCTGGCACCTTCCTTGTGGGACAAGGAGCCGGACGTTTGCCTTTTCAGAAAAATGCTATGCCGAGAACGGACACCGAGAGGTGTACCGATCCTGGGCAAGCACAGATCCCCAATGCTGTTGTGCCTGTGCATAGGCTGCACGGGGACAGTGAAGAGCAGCACGAGCTTTCAGGGCTGGCACCTTCCTTGTGGCACAAGGAGCCGGACGTTTGCCTTTTCAGAAAAATGCTATGCCGAGAACGGACACCGAGAGGTGTACAGTTTCTGGGCAAGCACAGATCCCCAATGCTGTTGTGCCTGTGCATAGGCTGCACGGGGACAGTGAAGAGCAGCACGAGCTTTCAGGGCTGGCACCTTCCTTGTGGGACAAGGAGCCGGACGTTTGCCTTTTCGGAAGAGCCTCTGCCGAGAACGAGCGCCGTGAGATGTGCCGCCTGTGGGCAAGCACAGATCCCCAATGCTGTTGTGCCTGTGCATAGGCTGCACGGGGACAGTGAAGAGCAGCACGAGCTTTCAGGCCTGGCAGCTTCCTTGTGGGACAAGGAGCCGGACGTTTGGCTTTTCGGAAGAGCCTCTGCCGAGAACGAGCGCCGTGAGATGTGCCGCCTGTGGGCAAGCACAGATCCCCAATGCTGTTGTGCCTGTGCATAGGCTGCACGGGGACAGTGAAGAGCAGCACGAGCTTTCAGGGCTGGCACCTTCCTTGTGGGACAAGGAGCCGGACGTTTGCCTTTTTAGAAAAATGCTATGCCGAGAACGGACACCGAGAGGTGTACCGATCCTGGGCAAGCACAGATCCCCAATGCTGTTGTGCCTGTGCATAGGCTGCACGGGGACAGTGAAGAGCAGCACGAGCTTTCAGGGCTGGCACCTTCCTTGTGGGACAAGGAGCCGGACGTTTGCCTTTTCAGAAAAATGCTATGCCGAGAACGGACACCGAGAGGTGTACAGTTCCTGGGCAAGCACAGATCCCCAATGCTGTTGTGCCTGTGCATAGGCTGCACGGGGACAGTGAAGAGCAGCACGAGCTTTCAGGGCTGGCACCTTCCTTGTGGCACAAGGAGCCGGACGTTTGCCTTTTCAGAAAAATGCTATGCCGAGAACGGACACCGAGAGGTGTACAGTTTCTGGGCAAGCACAGATCCCCAATGCTGTTGTGCCTGTGCATAGGCTGCACGGGGACAGTGAAGAGCAGCACGAGCTTTCAGGGCTGGCACCTTCCTTGTGGGACAAGGAGCCGGACGTTTGCCTTTTCAGAAAAATGCTATGCCGAGAACGGACACCGAGAGGTGTACAGTTCCTGGGCAAGCACAGATCCCCAATGCTGTTGTGCCTGTGCATAGGCTGCACGGGGACAGTGAAGAGCAGCACGAGCTTTCAGGCCTGGCAGCTTCCTTGTGGGACAAGGAGCCGGACGTTTGCCTTTTCGGAAGAGCCTCTGCCGAGAACGAGCGCCGTGAGATGTGCCGCCTGTGTGCAAGCACAGATCCCCAATGCTGTTGTGCCTGTGCATAGGCTGCACGGGGACAGTGAAGAGCAGCACGAGCTTTCAGGGCTGGCACCTTCCTTGTGGGACAAGGAGCCGGACGTTTGCCTTTTCAGAAAAATGCTATGCCGAGAACGGACACCGAGAGGTGTACCGATCCTGGGCAAGCACAGATCCCCAATGCTGTTGTGCCTGTGCATAGGCTGCACGGGGACAGTGAAGAGCAGCACGAGCTTTCAGGCCTGGCAGCTTCCTTGTGGGACAAGGAGCCGGACGTTTGGCTTTTCGGAAGAGCCTCTGCCGAGAACGAGCGCCGTGAGATGTGCCGCCTGTGGGCAATCACAGATCCCCAATGCTGTTGTGCCTGTGCATAGGCTGCACGGGGACAGTGAAGAGCAGCACGAGCTTTCAGGGCTGGCACCTTCCTTGTGGCACAAGGAGCCGGACGTTTGCCTTTTCAGAAAAATGCTATGCCGAGAACGGACATCGAGAGGTGTACAGTTCCTGGGCAAGCACAGATCCCCAATGCTGTTGTGCCTGTGCATAGGCTGCACGGGGACAGTGAAGAGCAGCACGAGCTTTCAGGGCTGGCACCTTCCTTGTGGGACATGGAGCCGGACGTTTGCCTTTTCAGAAAAATGCTATGCCGAGAACGGACACCGAGAGGTGTACCGATCCTGGGCAAGCACAGATCCCCAATGCTGTTGTGCCTGTGCATAGGCTGCACGGGGACAGTGAAGAGCAGCACGAGCTTTCAGGGCTGGCACCTTCCTTGTGGGACAAGGAGCCGGACGTTTGCCTTTTCAGAAAAATGCTATGCCGAGAACGGACACCGAGAGGTGTACAGTTCCTGGGCAAGCACAGATCCCCAATGCTGTTGTGCCTGTGCATAGGCTGCACGGGGACAGTGAAGAGCAGCACGAGCTTTCAGGCCTGGCAGCTTCCTTGTGGGACAAGGAGCCGGACGTTTGCCTTTTCAGAAAAATGCTATGCCGAGAACGGACACCGAGAGGTGTACAGTTTCTGGGCAAGCACAGATCCCCAATGCTGTTGTGCCTGTGCATAGGCTGCACGGGGACAGTGAAGAGCAGCACGAGCTTTCAGGGCTGGCACCTTCCTTGTGGGACAAGGAGCCGGACGTTTGCCTTTTCAGAAAAATGCTATGCCGAGAACGGACACCGAGAGGTGTACAGTTCCTGGGCAAGCACAGATCCCCAATGCTGTTGTGCCTGTGCATAGGCTGCACGGGGACAGTGAAGAGCAGCACGAGCTTTCAGGCCTGGCAGCTTCCTTGTGGGACAAGGAGCCGGACGTTTGCCTTTTCGGAAGAGCCTCTGCCGAGAACGAGCGCCGTGAGATGTGCCGCCTGTGGGCAAGCACAGATCCCCAATGCTGTTGTGCCTGTGCATAGGCTGCACGGGGACAGTGAAGAGCAGCACGAGCTTTCAGGGCTGGCACCTTCCTTGTGGCACAAGGAGCCGGACGTTTGCCTTTTCAGAAAAATGCTATGCCGAGAACGGACACCGAGAGGTGTACAGTTTCTGGGCAAGCACAGATCCCCAATGCTGTTGTGCCTGTGCATAGGCTGCACGGGGACAGTGAAGAGCAGCACGAGCTTTCAGGGCTGGCACCTTCCTTGTGGGACAAGGAGCCGGACGTTTGCCTTTTCAGAAAAATGCTATGCCGAGAACGGACACCGAGAGGTGTACAGTTCCTGGGCAAGCACAGATCCCCAATGCTGTTGTGCCTGTGCATAGGCTGCACGGGGACAGTGAAGAGCAGCACGAGCTTTCAGGCCTGGCAGCTTCCTTGTGGGACAAGGAGCCGGACGTTTGCCTTTTCGGAAGAGCCTCTGCCGAGAACGAGCGCCGTGAGATGTGCCGCCTGTGGGCAAGCACAGATCCCCAATGCTGTTGTGCCTGTGCATAGGCTGCACGGGGACAGTGAAGAGCAGCACGAGCTTTCAGGGCTGGCACCTTCCTTGTGGGACAAGGAGCCGGACGTTTGCCTTTTCAGAAAAATGCTATGCCGAGAACGGACACCGAGAGGTGTACAGTTCCTGGGCAAGCACAGATCCCCAATGCTGTTGTGCCTGTGCATAGGCTGCACGGGGACAGTGAAGAGCAGCACGAGCTTTCAGGCCTGGCAGCTTCCTTGTGGGACAAGGAGCCGGACGTTTGCCTTTTCGGAAGAGCCTCTGCCGAGAACGAGCGCCGTGAGATGTGCCGCCTGTGGGCAAGCACAGATCCCCAATGCTGTTGTGCCTGTGCATAGGCTGCACGGGGACAGTGAAGAGCAGCACGAGCTTTCAGGGCTGGCACCTTCCTTGTGGGACAAGGAGCCGGACGTTTGCCTTTTCAGAAAAATGCTATGCCGAGAACGGACACCGAGAGGTGTACCGATCCTGGGCAAGCACAGATCCCCAATGCTGTTGTGCCTGTGCATAGGCTGCACGGGGACAGTGAAGAGCAGCACGAGCTTTCAGGCCTGGCAGCTTCCTTGTGGGACAAGGAGCCGGACGTTTGCCTTTTCAGAAAAATGCTATGCCGAGAACGGACACCGAGAGGTGTACAGTTTCTGGGCAAGCACAGATCCCCAATGCTGTTGTGCCTGTGCATAGGCTGCACGGGGACAGTGAAGAGCAGCACGAGCTTTCAGGGCTGGCACCTTCCTTGTGGGACAAGGAGCCGGACGTTTGCCTTTTCAGAAAAATGCTATGCCGAGAACGGACACCGAGAGGTGTACAGATCCTGGGCAAGCACAGATCCCCAATGCTGTTGTGCCTGTGCATAGGCTGCACGGGGACAGTGAAGAGCAGCACGAGCTTTCAGGGCTGGCACCTTCCTTGTGGGACAAGGAGCCGGACGTTTGCCTTTTCAGAAAAATGCTATGCCGAGAACGGACACCGAGAGGTGTACAGTTCCTGGGCAAGCACAGATCCCCAATGCTGTTGTGCCTGTGCATAGGCTGCACGGGGACAGTGAAGAGCAGCACGAGCTTTCAGGCCTGGCAGCTTCCTTGTGGGACAAGGAGCCGGACGTTTGCGTTTTCATAAAAATGCTATGCCGAGAACGGACACCGAGAGGTGTACAGTTCCTGGGCAAGCACAGATCCCCAATGCTGTTGTGCCTGTGCATAGGCTGCACGGGGACAGTGAAGAGCAGCACGAGCTTTCAGGGCTGGCACCTTCCTTGTGGCACAAGGAGCCGGACGTTTGCCTTTTCAGAAAAATGCTATGCCGAGAACGGACACCGAGAGGTGTACCGATCCTGGGCAAGCACAGATCCCCAATGCTGTTGTGCCTGTGCATAGGCTGCACGGGGACAGTGAAGAGCAGCACGAGCTTTCAGGGCTGGCACCTTCCTTGTGGGACAAGGAGCCGGACGTTTGCCTTTTCAGAAAAATGCTATGCCGAGAACGGACACCGAGAGGTGTACAGTTCCTGGGCAAGCACAGATCCCCAATGCTGTTGTGCCTGTGCATAGGCTGCACGGGGACAGTGAAGAGCAGCACGAGCTTTCAGGCCTGGCAGCTTCCTTGTGGGACAAGGAGCCGGACGTTTGCCTTTTCGGAAGAGCCTCTGCCGAGAACGAGCGCCGTGAGATGTGCCGCCTGTGGGCAAGCACAGATCCCCAATGCTGTTGTGCCTGTGCATAGGCTGCACGGGGACAGTGAAGAGCAGCACGAGCTTTCAGGGCTGGCACCTTCCTTGTGGGACAAGGAGCCGGACGTTTGCCTTTTCAGAAAAATGCTATGCCGAGAACGGACACCGAGAGGTGTACCGATCCTGGGCAAGCACAGATCCCCAATGCTGTTGTGCCTGTGCATAGGCTGCACGGGGACAGTGAAGAGCAGCACGAGCTTTCAGGCCTGGCAGCTTCCTTGTGGGACAAGGAGCCGGACGTTTGCCTTTTCGGAAGAGCCTCTGCCGAGAACGAGCGCCGTGAGATGTGCCGCCTGTGGGCAAGCACAGATCCCCAATGCTGTTGTGCCTGTGCATAGGCTGCACGGGGACAGTGAAGAGCAGCACGAGCTTTCAGGGCTGGCACCTTCCTTGTGGGACAAGGAGCCGGACGTTTGCCTTTTCAGAAAAATGCTATGCCGAGAACGGACACCGAGAGGTGTACAGTTCCTGGGCAAGCACAGATCCCCAATGCTGTTGTGCCTGTGCATAAGCTGCACGGGGACAGTGAAGAGCAGCACGAGCTTTCAGGGCTGGCACCTTCCTTGTGGCACAAGGAGCCGGACGTTTGCCTTTTCAGAAAAATGCTATGCCGAGAACGGACACCGAGAGGTGTACCGATCCTGGGCAAGCACAGATCCCCAATGCTGTTGTGCCTGTGCATAGGCTGCACGGGGACAGTGAAGAGCAGCACGAGCTTTCAGGCCTGGCAGCTTCCTTGTGGGACAAGGAGCCGGACGTTTGCCTTTTCGGAAGAGCCTCTGCCGAGAACGAGCGCCGTGAGATGTGCCGCCTGTGGGCAAGCACAGATCCCCAATGCTGTTGTGCCTGTGCATAGGCTGCACGGGGACAGTGAAGAGCAGCACGAGCTTTCAGGGCTGGCACCTTCCTTGTGGCACAAGGAGCCGGACGTTTGCCTTTTCAGAAAAATGCTATGCCGAGAACGGACACCGAGAGGTGTACAGTTCCTGGGCAAGCACAGATCCCCAATGCTGTTGTGCCTGTGCATAGGCTGCACGGGGACAGTGAAGAGCAGCACGAGCTTTCAGGGCTGGCACCTTCCTTGTGGGACAAGGAGCCGGACGTTTGCCTTTTCAGAAAAATGCTATGCCGAGAACGGACACCGAGAGGTGTACCGATCCTGGGCAAGCACAGATCCCCAATGCTGTTGTGCCTGTGCATAGGCTGCACGGGGACAGTGAAGAGCAGCACGAGCTTTCAGGGCTGGCACCTTCCTTGTGGGACAAGGAGCCGGACGTTTGCCTTTTCAGAAAAATGCTATGCCGAGAACGGACACCGAGAGGTGTACAGTTCCTGGGCAAGCACAGATCCCCAATGCTGTTGTGCCTGTGCATAGGCTGCACGGGGACAGTGAAGAGCAGCACGAGCTTTCAGGCCTGGCAGCTTCCTTGTGGGACAAGGAGCCGGACGTTTGGCTTTTCGGAAGAGCCTCTGCCGAGAACGAGCGCCGTGAGATGTGCCGCCTGTGGGCAAGCACAGATCCCCAATGCTGTTGTGCCTGTGCATAGGCTGCACGGGGACAGTGAAGAGCAGCACGAGCTTTCAGGGCTGGCACCTTCCTTGTAGCACAAGGAGCCGGACGTTTGCCTTTTCAGAAAAATGCTATGCCGAGAACGGACACCGAGAGGTGTACAGTTCCTGGGCAAGCACAGATCCCCAATGCTGTTGTGCCTGTGCATAGGCTGCACGGGGACAGTGAAGAGCAGCACGAGCTTTCAGGGCTGGCACCTTCCTTGTGGGACAAGGAGCCGGACGTTTGCCTTTTCAGAAAAATGCTATGCCGAGAACGGACACCGAGAGGTGTACAGTTCCTGGGCAAGCACAGATCCCCAATGCTGTTGTGCCTGTGCATAGGCTGCACGGGGACAGTGAAGAGCAGCACGAGCTTTCAGGCCTGGCAGCTTCCTTGTGGGACAAGGAGCCGGACGTTTGGCTTTTCGGAAGAGCCTCTGCCGAGAACGAGCGCCGTGAGATGTGCCGCCTGTGGGCAAGCACAGATCCCCAATGCTGTTGTGCCTGTGCATAGGCTGCACGGGGACAGTGAAGAGCAGCACGAGCTTTCAGGGCTGGCACCTTCCTTGTAGCACAAGGAGCCGGACGTTTGCCTTTTCAGAAAAATGCTATGCCGAGAACGGACACCGAGAGGTGTACAGTTCCTGGGCAAGCACAGATCCCCAATGCTGTTGTGCCTGTGCATAGGCTGCACGGGGACAGTGAAGAGCAGCACGAGCTTTCAGGCCTGGCAGCTTCCTTGTGGGACAAGGAGCCGGACGTTTGCCTTTTCGGAAGAGCCTCTGCCGAGAACGAGCGCCGTGAGATGTGCCGCCTGTGGGCAAGCACAGATCCCCAATGCTGTTGTGCCTGTGCATAGGCTGCACGGGGACAGTGAAGAGCAGCACGAGCTTTCAGGCCTGGCAGCTTCCTTGTGGGACAAGGAGCCGGACGTTTGCCTTTTCAGAAAAATGCTATGCCGAGAACGGACACCGAGAGGTGTACAGATCCTGGGCAAGCACAGATCCCCAATGCTGTTGTGCCTGTGCATAGGCTGCACGGGGACAGTGAAGAGCAGCACGAGCTTTCAGAGCTGGCACCTTCCTTGTGGGACAAGGAGCCGGACGTTTGCCTTTTCAGAAAAATGCTATGCCGAGAACGGACACCGAGAGGTGTACCGATCCTGGGCAAGCACAGATCCCCAATGCTGTTGTGCCTGTGCATAGGCTGCACGGGGACAGTGAAGAGCAGCACGAGCTTTCAGGGCTGGCACCTTCCTTGTGGGACAAGGAGCCGGACGTTTGCCTTTTCAGAAAAATGCTATGCCGAGAACGGACACCGAGAGGTGTACCGATCCTGGGCAAGCACAGATCCCCAATGCTGTTGTGCCTGTGCATAGGCTGCACGGGGACAGTGAAGAGCAGCACGAGCTTTCAGGGCTGGCACCTTCCTTGTGGGACAAGGAGCCGGACGTTTGCCTTTTCAGAAAAATGCTATGCCGAGAACGGACACCGAGAGGTGTACAGTTCCTGGGCAAGCACAGATCCCCAATGCTGTTGTGCCTGTGCATAGGCTGCACGGGGACAGTGAAGAGCAGCACGAGCTTTCAGGGCTGGCACCTTCCTTGTGGGACAAGGAGCCGGACGTTTGCCTTTTCAGAAAAATGCTATGCCGAGAACGGACACCGAGAGGTGTACAGTTCCTGGGCAAGCACAGATCCCCAATGCTGTTGTGCCTGTGCATAGGCTGCACGGGGACAGTGAAGAGCAGCACGAGCTTTCAGGGCTGGCACCTTCCTTGTGGCACAAGGAGCCGGACGTTTGCCTTTTCAGAAAAATGCTATGCCGAGAACGGACACCGAGAGGTGTACAGATCCTGGCCAAGCACAGATCCCCAATGCTGTTGTGCCTGTGCATAGGCTGCACGGGGACAGTGAAGAGCAGCACGAGCTTTCAGGGCTGGCACCTTCCTTGTGGGACAAGGAGCCGGACGTTTGCCTTTTCAGAAAAATGCTATGCCGAGAACGGACACCGAGAGGTGTACCGATCCTGGGCAAGCACAGATCCCCAATGCTGTTGTGCCTGTGCATAGGCTGCACGGGGACAGTGAAGAGCAGCACGAGCTTTCAGGGCTGGCACCTTCCTTGTGGGACAAGGAGCCGGACGTTTGCCTTTTCAGAAAAATGCTATGCCGAGAACGGACATCGAGAGGTGTACAGTTCCTGGGCAAGCACAGATCCCCAATGCTGTTGTGCCTGTGCATAGGCTGCACGGGGACAGTGAAGAGCAGCACGAGCTTTCAGGGCTGGCACCTTCCTTGTGGCACAAGGAGCCGGACGTTTGCCTTTTCGGAAGAGCCTCTGCCGAGAAAGAGCGCCGTGAGATGTGCCGCCTGTGGGCAATCACAGATCCCCAATGCTGTTGTGCCTGTGCATAGGCTGCACGGGGACAGTGAAGAGCAGCACGAGCTTTCAGGGCTGGCACCTTCCTTGTGGGACAAGGAGCCGGACGTTTGCCTTTTCAGAAAAATGCTATGCCGAGAACGGACACCGAGAGGTGTACAGTTCCTGGGCAAGCACAGATCCCCAATGCTGTTGTGCCTGTGCATAGGCTGCACGGGGACAGTGAAGAGCAGCACGAGCTTTCAGGGCTGGCACCTTCCTTGTGGGACATGGAGCCGGACGTTTGCCTTTTCAGAAAAATGCTATGCCGAGAACGGACACCGAGAGGTGTACCGATCCTGGGCAAGCACAGATCCCCAATGCTGTTGTGCCTGTGCATAGGCTGCACGGGGACAGTGAAGAGCAGCACGAGCTTTCAGGGCTGGCACCTTCCTTGTGGGACAAGGAGCCGGACGTTTGCCTTTTCAGAAAAATGCTATGCCGAGAACGGACACCGAGAGGTGTACAGTTCCTGGGCAAGCACAGATCCCCAATGCTGTTGTGCCTGTGCATAGGCTGCACGGGGACAGTGAAGAGCAGCACGAGCTTTCAGGCCTGGCAGCTTCCTTGTGGGACAAGGAGCCGGACGTTTGCCTTTTCAGAAAAATGCTATGCCGAGAACGGACACCGAGAGGTGTACAGTTTCTGGGCAAGCACAGATCCCCAATGCTGTTGTGCCTGTGCATAGGCTGCACGGGGACAGTGAAGAGCAGCACGAGCTTTCAGGGCTGGCACCTTCCTTGTGGGACAAGGAGCCGGACGTTTGCCTTTTCAGAAAAATGCTATGCCGAGAACGGACACCGAGAGGTGTACAGATCCTGGGCAAGCACAGATCCCCAATGCTGTTGTGCCTGTGCATAGGCTGCACGGGGACAGTGAAGAGCAGCACGAGCTTTCAGGGCTGGCACCTTCCTTGTGGGACAAGGAGCCGGACGTTTGCCTTTTCAGAAAAATGCTATGCCGAGAACGGACACCGAGAGGTGTACAGTTCCTGGGCAAGCACAGATCCCCAATGCTGTTGTGCCTGTGCATAGGCTGCACGGGGACAGTGAAGAGCAGCACGAGCTTTCAGGGCTGGCACCTTCCTTGTGGGACAAGGAGCCGGACGTTTGCCTTTTCAGAAAAATGCTATGCCGAGAACGGACACCGAGAGGTGTACAGTTCCTGGGCAAGCACAGATCCCCAATGCTGTTGTGCCTGTGCATAGGCTGCACGGGGACAGTGAAGAGCAGCACGAGCTTTCAGGCCTGGCAGCTTCCTTGTGGGACAAGGAGCCGGACGTTTGCCTTTTCGGAAGAGCCTCTGCCGAGAACGAGCGCCGTGAGATGTGCCGCCTGTGGGCAAGCACAGATCCCCAATGCTGTTGTGCCTGTGCATAGGCTGCACGGGGACAGTGAAGAGCAGCACGAGCTTTCAGGCCTGGCAGCTTCCTTGTGGGACAAGGAGCCGGACGTTTGCCTTTTCGGAAGAGCCTCTGCCGAGAACGAGCGCCGTGAGATGTGCCGCCTGTGGGCAAGCACAGATCCCCAATGCTGTTGTGCCTGTGCATAGGCTGCACGGGGACAGTGAAGAGCAGCACGAGCTTTCAGGGCTGGCACCTTCCTTGTGGCACAAGGAGCCGGACGTTTGCCTTTTCAGAAAAATGCTATGCCGAGAACGGACACCGAGAGGTGTACAGTTCCTGGGCAAGCACAGATCCCCAATGCTGTTGTGCCTGTGCATAGGCTGCACGGGGACAGTGAAGAGCAGCACGAGCTTTCAGGGCTGGCACCTTCCTTGTGGGACAAGGAGCCGGACGTTTGCCTTTTCAGAAAAATGCTATGCCGAGAACGGACACCGAGAGGTGTACAGTTCCTGGGCAAGCACAGATCCCCAATGCTGTTGTGCCTGTGCATAGGCTGCACGGGGACAGTGAAGAGCAGCACGAGCTTTCAGGCCTGGCAGCTTCCTTGTGGGACAAGGAGCCGGACGTTTGCCTTTTCGGAAGAGCCTCTGCCGAGAACGAGCGCCGTGAGATGTGCCGCCTGTGGGCAAGCACAGATCCCCAATGCTGTTGTGCCTGTGCATAGGCTGCACGGGGACAGTGAAGAGCAGCACGAGCTTTCAGGGCTGGCACCTTCCTTGTGGGACAAGGAGCCGGACGTTTGCCTTTTCAGAAAAATGCTATGCCGAGAACGGACACCGAGAGGTGTACCGATCCTGGGCAAGCACAGATCCCCAATGCTGTTGTGCCTGTGCATAGGCTGCACGGGGACAGTGAAGAGCAGCACGAGCTTTCAGGGCTGGCACCTTCCTTGTGGGACAAGGAGCCGGACGTTTGCCTTTTCGGAAGAGCCTCTGCCGAGAACGAGCGCCGTGAGATGTGCCGCCTGTGGGCAAGCACAGATCCCCAATGCTGTTGTGCCTGTGCATAGGCTGCACGGGGACAGTGAAGAGCAGCACGAGCTTTCACGCCTGGCAGCTTCCTTGTGGGACAAGGAGCCGGACGTTTGGCTTTTCGGAAGAGCCTCTGCCGAGAACGAGCGCCGTGAGATGTGCCGCCTGTGGGCAAGCACAGATCCCCAATGCTGTTGTGCCTGTGCATAGGCTGCACGGGGACAGTGAAGAGCAGCACGAGCTTTCAGGCCTGGCAGCTTCCTTGTGGGACAAGGAGCCGGACGTTTGCCTTTTCAGAAAAATGCTATGCCGAGAACGGACATCGAGAGGTGTACAGTTCCTGGGCAAGCACAGATCCCCAATGCTGTTGTGCCTGTGCATAGGCTGCACGGGGACAGTGAAGAGCAGCACGAGCTTTCAGGGCTGGCACCTTCCTTGTGGGACATGGAGCCGGACGTTTGCCTTTTCAGAAAAATGCTATGCCGAGAACGGACACCGAGAGGTGTACCGATCCTGGGCAAGCACAGATCCCCAATGCTGTTGTGCCTGTGCATAGGCTGCACGGGGACAGTGAAGAGCAGCACGAGCTTTCAGGGCTGGCACCTTCCTTGTGGGACAAGGAGCCGGACGTTTGCCTTTTCAGAAAAATGCTATGCCGAGAACGGACACCGAGAGGTGTACCGATCCTGGGCAAGCACAGATCCCCAATGCTGTTGTGCCTGTGCATAGGCTGCACGGGGACAGTGAAGAGCAGCACGAGCTTTCAGGGCTGGCACCTTCCTTGTGGCACAAGGAGCCGGACGTTTGCCTTTTCAGAAAAATGCTATGCCGAGAACGGACACCGAGAGGTGTACAGTTCCTGGGCAAGCACAGATCCCCAATGCTGTTGTGCCTGTGCATAGGCTGCACGGGGACAGTGAAGAGCAGCACGAGCTTTCAGGGCTGGCACCTTCCTTGTGGGACAAGGAGCCGGACGTTTGCCTTTTCAGAAAAATGCTATGCCGAGAACGGACACCGAGAGGTGTACAGTTCCTGGGCAAGCACAGATCCCCAATGCTGTTGTGCCTGTGCATAGGCTGCACGGGGACAGTGAAGAGCAGCACGAGCTTTCAGGCCTGGCAGCTTCCTTGTGGGACAAGGAGCCGGACGTTTGCCTTTTCGGAAGAGCCTCTGCCGAGAAAGAGCGCCGTGAGATGTGCCGCCTGTGGGCAAGCACAGATCCCCAATGCTGTTGTGCCTGTGCATAGGCTGCACGGGGACAGTGAAGAGCAGCACGAGCTTTCAGGGCTGGCACCTTCCTTGTGGCACAAGGAGCCGGACGTTTGCCTTTTCAGAAAAATGCTATGCCGAGAACGGACACCGAGAGGTGTACAGTTCCTGGGCAAGCACAGATCCCCAATGCTGTTGTGCCTGTGCATAGGCTGCACGGGGACAGTGAAGAGCAGCACGAGCTTTCAGGGCTGGCACCTTCCTTGTGGGACAAGGAGCCGGACGTTTGCCTTTTCAGAAAAATGCTATGCCGAGAACGGACACCGAGAGGTGTACAGTTCCTGGGCAAGCACAGATCCCCAATGCTGTTGTGCCTGTGCATAGGCTGCACGGGGACAGTGAAGAGCAGCACGAGCTTTCAGGGCTGGCACCTTCCTTGTGGGACAAGGAGCCGGACGTTTGCCTTTTCAGAAAAATGCTATGCCGAGAACGGACACCGAGAGGTGTACAGTTCCTGGGCAAGCACAGATCCCCAATGCTGTTGTGCCTGTGCATAGGCTGCACGGGGACAGTGAAGAGCAGCACGAGCTTTCAGGGCTGGCACCTTCCTTGTGGGACAAGGAGCCGGACGTTTGCCTTTTCAGAAAAATGCTATGCCGAGAACGGACACCGAGAGGTGTACAGTTCCTGGGCAAGCACAGATCCCCAATGCTGTTGTGCCTGTGCATAGGCTGCACGGGGACAGTGAAGAGCAGCACGAGCTTTCAGGGCTGGCACCTTCCTTGTGGGACAAGGAGCCGGACGTTTGCCTTTTCAGAAAAATGCTATGCCGAGAACGGACACCGAGAGGTGTACAGTTCCTGGGCAAGCACAGATCCCCAATGCTGTTGTGCCTGTGCATAGGCTGCACGGGGACAGTGAAGAGCAGCACGAGCTTTCAGGCCTGGCAGCTTCCTTGTGGGACAAGGAGCCGGACGTTTGCCTTTTCGGAAGAGCCTCTGCCGAGAACGAGCGCCGTGAGATGTGCCGCCTGTGGGCAAGCACAGATCCCCAATGCTGTTGTGCCTGTGCATAGGCTGCACGGGGACAGTGAAGAGCAGCACGAGCTTTCAGGCCTGGCAGCTTCCTTGTGGGACAAGGAGCCGGACGTTTGCCTTTTCGGAAGAGCCTCTGCCGAGAACGAGCGCCGTGAGATGTGCCGCCTGTGGGCAAGCACAGATCCCCAATGCTGTTGTGCCTGTGCATAGGCTGCACGGGGACAGTGAAGAGCAGCACGAGCTTTCAGGGCTGGCACCTTCCTTGTGGCACAAGGAGCCGGACGTTTGCCTTTTCAGAAAAATGCTATGCCGAGAACGGACACCGAGAGGTGTACAGTTCCTGGGCAAGCACAGATCCCCAATGCTGTTGTGCCTGTGCATAGGCTGCACGGGGACAGTGAAGAGCAGCACGAGCTTTCAGGGCTGGCACCTTCCTTGTGGGACAAGGAGCCGGACGTTTGCCTTTTCAGAAAAATGCTATGCCGAGAACGGACACCGAGAGGTGTACAGTTCCTGGGCAAGCACAGATCCCCAATGCTGTTGTGCCTGTGCATAGGCTGCACGGGGACAGTGAAGAGCAGCACGAGCTTTCAGGCCTGGCAGCTTCCTTGTGGGACAAGGAGCCGGACGTTTGCCTTTTCGGAAGAGCCTCTGCCGAGAACGAGCGCCGTGAGATGTGCCGCCTGTGGGCAAGCACAGATCCCCAATGCTGTTGTGCCTGTGCATAGGCTGCACGGGGACAGTGAAGAGCAGCACGAGCTTTCAGGGCTGGCACCTTCCTTGTGGGACAAGGAGCCGGACGTTTGCCTTTTCAGAAAAATGCTATGCCGAGAACGGACACCGAGAGGTGTACCGATCCTGGGCAAGCACAGATCCCCAATGCTGTTGTGCCTGTGCATAGGCTGCACGGGGACAGTGAAGAGCAGCACGAGCTTTCAGGGCTGGCACCTTCCTTGTGGGACAAGGAGCCGGACGTTTGCCTTTTCGGAAGAGCCTCTGCCGAGAACGAGCGCCGTGAGATGTGCCGCCTGTGGGCAAGCACAGATCCCCAATGCTGTTGTGCCTGTGCATAGGCTGCACGGGGACAGTGAAGAGCAGCACGAGCTTTCACGCCTGGCAGCTTCCTTGTGGGACAAGGAGCCGGACGTTTGCCTTTTCGGAAGAGCCTCTGCCGAGAACGAGCGCCGTGAGATGTGCCGCCTGTGGGCAAGCACAGATCCCCAATGCTGTTGTGCCTGTGCATAGGCTGCACGGGGACAGTGAAGAGCAGCACGAGCTTTCAGGCCTGGCAGCTTCCTTGTGGGACAAGGAGCCGGACGTTTGCCTTTTCAGAAAAATGCTATGCCGAGAACGGACATCGAGAGGTGTACAGTTCCTGGGCAAGCACAGATCCCCAATGCTGTTGTGCCTGTGCATAGGCTGCACGGGGACAGTGAAGAGCAGCACGAGCTTTCAGGGCTGGCACCTTCCTTGTGGGACATGGAGCCGGACGTTTGCCTTTTCAGAAAAATGCTATGCCGAGAACGGACACCGAGAGGTGTACCGATCCTGGGCAAGCACAGATCCCCAATGCTGTTGTGCCTGTGCATAGGCTGCACGGGGACAGTGAAGAGCAGCACGAGCTTTCAGGGCTGGCACCTTCCTTGTGGGACAAGGAGCCGGACGTTTGCCTTTTCAGAAAAATGCTATGCCGAGAACGGACACCGAGAGGTGTACCGATCCTGGGCAAGCACAGATCCCCAATGCTGTTGTGCCTGTGCATAGGCTGCACGGGGACAGTGAAGAGCAGCACGAGCTTTCAGGGCTGGCACCTTCCTTGTGGCACAAGGAGCCGGACGTTTGCCTTTTCAGAAAAATGCTATGCCGAGAACGGACACCGAGAGGTGTACAGTTCCTGGGCAAGCACAGATCCCCAATGCTGTTGTGCCTGTGCATAGGCTGCACGGGGACAGTGAAGAGCAGCACGAGCTTTCAGGGCTGGCACCTTCCTTGTGGGACAAGGAGCCGGACGTTTGCCTTTTCAGAAAAATGCTATGCCGAGAACGGACACCGAGAGGTGTACAGTTCCTGGGCAAGCACAGATCCCCAATGCTGTTGTGCCTGTGCATAGGCTGCACGGGGACAGTGAAGAGCAGCACGAGCTTTCAGGCCTGGCAGCTTCCTTGTGGGACAAGGAGCCGGACGTTTGCCTTTTCGGAAGAGCCTCTGCCGAGAAAGAGCGCCGTGAGATGTGCCGCCTGTGGGCAAGCACAGATCCCCAATGCTGTTGTGCCTGTGCATAGGCTGCACGGGGACAGTGAAGAGCAGCACGAGCTTTCAGGGCTGGCACCTTCCTTGTGGCACAAGGAGCCGGACGTTTGCCTTTTCAGAAAAATGCTATGCCGAGAACGGACACCGAGAGGTGTACAGTTCCTGGGCAAGCACAGATCCCCAATGCTGTTGTGCCTGTGCATAGGCTGCACGGGGACAGTGAAGAGCAGCACGAGCTTTCAGGGCTGGCACCTTCCTTGTGGGACAAGGAGCCGGACGTTTGCCTTTTCAGAAAAATGCTATGCCGAGAACGGACACCGAGAGGTGTACAGTTCCTGGGCAAGCACAGATCCCCAATGCTGTTGTGCCTGTGCATAGGCTGCACGGGGACAGTGAAGAGCAGCACGAGCTTTCAGGGCTGGCACCTTCCTTGTGGGACAAGGAGCCGGACGTTTGCCTTTTCAGAAAAATGCTATGCCGAGAACGGACACCGAGAGGTGTACAGTTCCTGGGCAAGCACAGATCCCCAATGCTGTTGTGCCTGTGCATAGGCTGCACGGGGACAGTGAAGAGCAGCACGAGCTTTCAGGGCTGGCACCTTCCTTGTGGCACAAGGAGCCGGACGTTTGGCTTTTCGGAAGAGCCTCTGCCGAGAACGAGCGCCGTGAGATGTGCCGCCTGTGGGCAAGCACAGATCCCCAATGCTGTTGTGCCTGTGCATAGGCTGCACGGGGACAGTGAAGAGCAGCACGAGCTTTCAGGGCTGGCACCTTCCTTGTGGGACAAGGAGCCGGACGTTTGCCTTTTCAGAAAAATGCTATGCCGAGAACGGACACCGAGAGGTGTACAGTTCCTGGGCAAGCACAGATCCCCAATGCTGTTGTGCCTGTGCATAGGCTGCACGGGGACAGTGAAGAGCAGCACGAGCTTTCAGGGCTGGCACCTTCCTTGTGGGACAAGGAGCCGGACGTTTGCCTTTTCAGAAAAATGCTATGCCGAGAACGGACACCGAGAGGTGTACAGTTCCTGGGCAAGCACAGATCCCCAATGCTGTTGTGCCTGTGCATAGGCTGCACGGGGACAGTGAAGAGCAGCACGAGCTTTCAGGGCTGGCACCTTCCTTGTGGGACAAGGAGCCGGACGTTTGCCTTTTCAGAAAAATGCTATGCCGAGAACGGACACCGAGAGGTGTACCGATCCTGGGCAAGCACAGATCCCCAATGCTGTTGTGCCTGTGCATAGGCTGCACGGGGACAGTGAAGAGCAGCACGAGCTTTCAGGGCTGGCACCTTCCTTGTGGGACAAGGAGCCGGACGTTTGCCTTTTCAGAAAAATGCTATGCCGAGAACGGACACCGAGAGGTGTACCGATCCTGGGCAAGCACAGATCCCCAATGCTGTTGTGCCTGTGCATAGGCTGCACGGGGACAGTGAAGAGCAGCACGAGCTTTCAGGCCTGGCAGCTTCCTTGTGGGACAAGGAGCCGGACGTTTGCCTTTTCGGAAGAGCCTCTGCCGAGAACGAGCGCCGTGAGATGTGCCGCCTGTGGGCAAGCACAGATCCCCAATGCTGTTGTGCCTGTGCATAGGCTGCACGGGGACAGTGAAGAGCAGCACGAGCTTTCAGGGCTGGCACCTTCCTTGTGGGACAAGGAGCCGGACGTTTGCCTTTTCAGAAAAATGCTATGCCGAGAACGGACACCGAGAGGTGTACAGTTCCTGGGCAAGCACAGATCCCCAATGCTGTTTTGCCTGTGCATAGGCTGCACGGGGACAGTGAAGAGCAGCACGAGCTTTCAGGGCTGGCACCTTCCTTGTGGGACAAGGAGCCGGACGTTTGCCTTTTCAGAAAAATGCTATGCCGAGAACGGACATCGAGAGGTGTACAGTTTGTGGGCAAGCACAGATCCCCAATGCTGTTGTGCCTGTGCATAGGCTGCACGGGGACAGTGAAGAGCAGCACGAGCTTTCAGGCCTGGCAGCTTCCTTGTGGGACAAGGAGCCGGACGTTTGCCTTTTCGGAAGAGCCTCTGCCGAGAACGAGCGCCGTGAGATGTGCCGCCTGTGGGCAAGCACAGATCCCCAATGCTGTTGTGCCTGTGCATAGGCTGCACGGGGACAGTGAAGAGCAGCACGAGCTTTCAGGCCTGGCACCTTCCTTGTGGGACAAGGAGCCGGACGTTTGCCTTTTCAGAAAAATGCTATGCCGAGAACGGACACCGAGAGGTGTACAGTTCCTGGGCAAGCACAGATCCCCAATGCTGTTGTGCCTGTGCATAGGCTGCACGGGGACAGTGAAGAGCAGCACGAGCTTTCAGGCCTGGCAGCTTCCTTGTGGGACAAGGAGCCGGACGTTTGCCTTTTCGGAAGAGCCTCTGCCGAGAACGAGCGCCGTGAGATGTGCCGCCTGTGGGCAAGCACAGATCCCCAATGCTGTTGTGCCTGTGCATAGGCTGCACGGGGACAGTGAAGAGCAGCACGAGCTTTCAGGGCTGGCACCTTCCTTGTGGGACAAGGAGCCGGACGTTTGCCTTTTCAGAAAAATGCTATGCCGAGAACGGACATCGAGAGGTGTACAGTTTCTGGGCAAGCACAGATCCCCAATGCTGTTGTGCCTGTGCATAGGCTGCACGGGGACAGTGAAGAGCAGCACGAGCTTTCAGGGCTGGCACCTTCCTTGTGGCACAAGGAGCCGGACGTTTGCCTTTTCAGAAAAATGCTATGCCGAGAACGGACACCGAGAGGTGTACAGTTCCTGGGCAAGCACAGATCCCCAATGCTGTTGTGCCTGTGCATAGGCTGCACGGGGACAGTGAAGAGCAGCACGAGCTTTCAGGGCTGGCACCTTCCTTGTGGGACAAGGAGCCGGACGTTTGCCTTTTCAGAAAAATGCTATGCCGAGAACGGACACCGAGAGGTGTACAGTTCCTGGGCAAGCACAGATCCCCAATGCTGTTGTGCCTGTGCATAGGCTGCACGGGGACAGTGAAGAGCAGCACGAGCTTTCAGGGCTGGCACCTTCCTTGTGGGACAAGGAGCCGGACGTTTGCCTTTTCAGAAAAATGCTATGCCGAGAACGGACACCGAGAGGTGTACAGTTCCTGGGCAAGCACAGATCCCCAATGCTGTTGTGCCTGTGCATAGGCTGCACGGGGACAGTGAAGAGCAGCACGAGCTTTCAGGGCTGGCACCTTCCTTGTGGGACAAGGAGCCGGACGTTTGCCTTTTCAGAAAAATGCTATGCCGAGAACGGACACCGAGAGGTGTACAGATCCTGGGCAAGCACAGATCCCCAATGCTGTTGTGCCTGTGCATAGGCTGCACGGGGACAGTGAAGAGCAGCACGAGCTTTCAGGGCTGGCACCTTCCTTGTGGGACAAGGAGCCGGACGTTTGCCTTTTCAGAAAAATGCTATGCCGAGAACGGACACCGAGAGGTGTACAGTTCCTGGGCAAGCACAGATCCCCAATGCTGTTGTGCCTGTGCATAGGCTGCACGGGGACAGTGAAGAGCAGCACGAGCTTTCAGGGCTGGCACCTTCCTTGTGGGACAAGGAGCCGGACGTTTGCCTTTTCAGAAAAATGCTATGCCGAGAACGGACACCGAGAGGTGTACAGTTCCTGGGCAAGCACAGATCCCCAATGCTGTTGTGCCTGTGCATAGGCTGCACGGGGACAGTGAAGAGCAGCACGAGCTTTCAGGCCTGGCAGCTTCCTTGTGGGACAAGGAGCCGGACGTTTGCCTTTTCGGAAGAGCCTCTGCCGAGAACGAGCGCCGTGAGATGTGCCGCCTGTGGGCAAGCACAGATCCCCAATGCTGTTGTGCCTGTGCATAGGCTGCACGGGGACAGTGAAGAGCAGCACGAGCTTTCAGGCCTGGCAGCTTCCTTGTGGGACAAGGAGCCGGACGTTTGCCTTTTCGGAAGAGCCTCTGCCGAGAACGAGCGCCGTGAGATGTGCCGCCTGTGGGCAAGCACAGATCCCCAATGCTGTTGTGCCTGTGCATAGGCTGCACGGGGACAGTGAAGAGCAGCACGAGCTTTCAGGGCTGGCACCTTCCTTGTGGCACAAGGAGCCGGACGTTTGCCTTTTCAGAAAAATGCTATGCCGAGAACGGACACCGAGAGGTGTACAGTTCCTGGGCAAGCACAGATCCCCAATGCTGTTGTGCCTGTGCATAGGCTGCACGGGGACAGTGAAGAGCAGCACGAGCTTTCAGGGCTGGCACCTTCCTTGTGGGACAAGGAGCCGGACGTTTGCCTTTTCAGAAAAATGCTATGCCGAGAACGGACACCGAGAGGTGTACAGTTCCTGGGCAAGCACAGATCCCCAATGCTGTTGTGCCTGTGCATAGGCTGCACGGGGACAGTGAAGAGCAGCACGAGCTTTCAGGCCTGGCAGCTTCCTTGTGGGACAAGGAGCCGGACGTTTGCCTTTTCGGAAGAGCCTCTGCCGAGAACGAGCGCCGTGAGATGTGCCGCCTGTGGGCAAGCACAGATCCCCAATGCTGTTGTGCCTGTGCATAGGCTGCACGGGGACAGTGAAGAGCAGCACGAGCTTTCAGGGCTGGCACCTTCCTTGTGGGACAAGGAGCCGGACGTTTGCCTTTTCAGAAAAATGCTATGCCGAGAACGGACACCGAGAGGTGTACCGATCCTGGGCAAGCACAGATCCCCAATGCTGTTGTGCCTGTGCATAGGCTGCACGGGGACAGTGAAGAGCAGCACGAGCTTTCAGGGCTGGCACCTTCCTTGTGGGACAAGGAGCCGGACGTTTGCCTTTTCGGAAGAGCCTCTGCCGAGAACGAGCGCCGTGAGATGTGCCGCCTGTGGGCAAGCACAGATCCCCAATGCTGTTGTGCCTGTGCATAGGCTGCACGGGGACAGTGAAGAGCAGCACGAGCTTTCACGCCTGGCAGCTTCCTTGTGGGACAAGGAGCCGGACGTTTGGCTTTTCGGAAGAGCCTCTGCCGAGAACGAGCGCCGTGAGATGTGCCGCCTGTGGGCAAGCACAGATCCCCAATGCTGTTGTGCCTGTGCATAGGCTGCACGGGGACAGTGAAGAGCAGCACGAGCTTTCAGGCCTGGCAGCTTCCTTGTGGGACAAGGAGCCGGACGTTTGCCTTTTCAGAAAAATGCTATGCCGAGAACGGACATCGAGAGGTGTACAGTTCCTGGGCAAGCACAGATCCCCAATGCTGTTGTGCCTGTGCATAGGCTGCACGGGGACAGTGAAGAGCAGCACGAGCTTTCAGGGCTGGCACCTTCCTTGTGGGACATGGAGCCGGACGTTTGCCTTTTCAGAAAAATGCTATGCCGAGAACGGACACCGAGAGGTGTACCGATCCTGGGCAAGCACAGATCCCCAATGCTGTTGTGCCTGTGCATAGGCTGCACGGGGACAGTGAAGAGCAGCACGAGCTTTCAGGGCTGGCACCTTCCTTGTGGGACAAGGAGCCGGACGTTTGCCTTTTCAGAAAAATGCTATGCCGAGAACGGACACCGAGAGGTGTACCGATCCTGGGCAAGCACAGATCCCCAATGCTGTTGTGCCTGTGCATAGGCTGCACGGGGACAGTGAAGAGCAGCACGAGCTTTCAGGGCTGGCACCTTCCTTGTGGCACAAGGAGCCGGACGTTTGCCTTTTCAGAAAAATGCTATGCCGAGAACGGACACCGAGAGGTGTACAGTTCCTGGGCAAGCACAGATCCCCAATGCTGTTGTGCCTGTGCATAGGCTGCACGGGGACAGTGAAGAGCAGCACGAGCTTTCAGGGCTGGCACCTTCCTTGTGGGACAAGGAGCCGGACGTTTGCCTTTTCAGAAAAATGCTATGCCGAGAACGGACACCGAGAGGTGTACAGTTCCTGGGCAAGCACAGATCCCCAATGCTGTTGTGCCTGTGCATAGGCTGCACGGGGACAGTGAAGAGCAGCACGAGCTTTCAGGCCTGGCAGCTTCCTTGTGGGACAAGGAGCCGGACGTTTGCCTTTTCGGAAGAGCCTCTGCCGAGAAAGAGCGCCGTGAGATGTGCCGCCTGTGGGCAAGCACAGATCCCCAATGCTGTTGTGCCTGTGCATAGGCTGCACGGGGACAGTGAAGAGCAGCACGAGCTTTCAGGGCTGGCACCTTCCTTGTGGCACAAGGAGCCGGACGTTTGCCTTTTCAGAAAAATGCTATGCCGAGAACGGACACCGAGAGGTGTACAGTTCCTGGGCAAGCACAGATCCCCAATGCTGTTGTGCCTGTGCATAGGCTGCACGGGGACAGTGAAGAGCAGCACGAGCTTTCAGGGCTGGCACCTTCCTTGTGGGACAAGGAGCCGGACGTTTGCCTTTTCAGAAAAATGCTATGCCGAGAACGGACACCGAGAGGTGTACAGTTCCTGGGCAAGCACAGATCCCCAATGCTGTTGTGCCTGTGCATAGGCTGCACGGGGACAGTGAAGAGCAGCACGAGCTTTCAGGGCTGGCACCTTCCTTGTGGGACAAGGAGCCGGACGTTTGCCTTTTCAGAAAAATGCTATGCCGAGAACGGACACCGAGAGGTGTACAGTTCCTGGGCAAGCACAGATCCCCAATGCTGTTGTGCCTGTGCATAGGCTGCACGGGGACAGTGAAGAGCAGCACGAGCTTTCAGGGCTGGCACCTTCCTTGTGGCACAAGGAGCCGGACGTTTGGCTTTTCGGAAGAGCCTCTGCCGAGAACGAGCGCCGTGAGATGTGCCGCCTGTGGGCAAGCACAGATCCCCAATGCTGTTGTGCCTGTGCATAGGCTGCACGGGGACAGTGAAGAGCAGCACGAGCTTTCAGGGCTGGCACCTTCCTTGTGGGACAAGGAGCCGGACGTTTGCCTTTTCAGAAAAATGCTATGCCGAGAACGGACACCGAGAGGTGTACAGTTCCTGGGCAAGCACAGATCCCCAATGCTGTTGTGCCTGTGCATAGGCTGCACGGGGACAGTGAAGAGCAGCACGAGCTTTCAGGGCTGGCACCTTCCTTGTGGGACAAGGAGCCGGACGTTTGCCTTTTCAGAAAAATGCTATGCCGAGAACGGACACCGAGAGGTGTACAGTTCCTGGGCAAGCACAGATCCCCAATGCTGTTGTGCCTGTGCATAGGCTGCACGGGGACAGTGAAGAGCAGCACGAGCTTTCAGGGCTGGCACCTTCCTTGTGGGACAAGGAGCCGGACGTTTGCCTTTTCAGAAAAATGCTATGCCGAGAACGGACACCGAGAGGTGTACCGATCCTGGGCAAGCACAGATCCCCAATGCTGTTGTGCCTGTGCATAGGCTGCACGGGGACAGTGAAGAGCAGCACGAGCTTTCAGGGCTGGCACCTTCCTTGTGGGACAAGGAGCCGGACGTTTGCCTTTTCAGAAAAATGCTATGCCGAGAACGGACACCGAGAGGTGTACCGATCCTGGGCAAGCACAGATCCCCAATGCTGTTGTGCCTGTGCATAGGCTGCACGGGGACAGTGAAGAGCAGCACGAGCTTTCAGGCCTGGCAGCTTCCTTGTGGGACAAGGAGCCGGACGTTTGCCTTTTCGGAAGAGCCTCTGCCGAGAACGAGCGCCGTGAGATGTGCCGCCTGTGGGCAAGCACAGATCCCCAATGCTGTTGTGCCTGTGCATAGGCTGCACGGGGACAGTGAAGAGCAGCACGAGCTTTCAGGGCTGGCACCTTCCTTGTGGGACAAGGAGCCGGACGTTTGCCTTTTCAGAAAAATGCTATGCCGAGAACGGACACCGAGAGGTGTACAGTTCCTGGGCAAGCACAGATCCCCAATGCTGTTTTGCCTGTGCATAGGCTGCACGGGGACAGTGAAGAGCAGCACGAGCTTTCAGGGCTGGCACCTTCCTTGTGGGACAAGGAGCCGGACGTTTGCCTTTTCAGAAAAATGCTATGCCGAGAACGGACATCGAGAGGTGTACAGTTTGTGGGCAAGCACAGATCCCCAATGCTGTTGTGCCTGTGCATAGGCTGCACGGGGACAGTGAAGAGCAGCACGAGCTTTCAGGCCTGGCAGCTTCCTTGTGGGACAAGGAGCCGGACGTTTGCCTTTTCGGAAGAGCCTCTGCCGAGAACGAGCGCCGTGAGATGTGCCGCCTGTGGGCAAGCACAGATCCCCAATGCTGTTGTGCCTGTGCATAGGCTGCACGGGGACAGTGAAGAGCAGCACGAGCTTTCAGGCCTGGCACCTTCCTTGTGGGACAAGGAGCCGGACGTTTGCCTTTTCAGAAAAATGCTATGCCGAGAACGGACACCGAGAGGTGTACAGTTCCTGGGCAAGCACAGATCCCCAATGCTGTTGTGCCTGTGCATAGGCTGCACGGGGACAGTGAAGAGCAGCACGAGCTTTCAGGCCTGGCAGCTTCCTTGTGGGACAAGGAGCCGGACGTTTGCCTTTTCGGAAGAGCCTCTGCCGAGAACGAGCGCCGTGAGATGTGCCGCCTGTGGGCAAGCACAGATCCCCAATGCTGTTGTGCCTGTGCATAGGCTGCACGGGGACAGTGAAGAGCAGCACGAGCTTTCAGGGCTGGCACCTTCCTTGTGGGACAAGGAGCCGGACGTTTGCCTTTTCAGAAAAATGCTATGCCGAGAACGGACATCGAGAGGTGTACAGTTTCTGGGCAAGCACAGATCCCCAATGCTGTTGTGCCTGTGCATAGGCTGCACGGGGACAGTGAAGAGCAGCACGAGCTTTCAGGGCTGGCACCTTCCTTGTGGGACAAGGAGCCGGACGTTTGCCTTTTCAGAAAAATGCTATGCCGAGAACGGACATCGAGAGGTGTACAGTTCCTGGGCAAGCACAGATCCCCAATGCTGTTGTGCCTGTGCATAGGCTGCACGGGGACAGTGAAGAGCAGCACGAGCTTTCAGGGCTGGCACCTTCCTTGTGGGACAAGGAGCCGGACGTTTGCCTTTTCAGAAAAATGCTATGCCGAGAACGGACACCGAGAGGTGTACAGTTCCTGGGCAAGCACAGATCCCCAATGCTGTTGTGCCTGTGCATAGGCTGCACGGGGACAGTGAAGAGCAGCACGAGCTTTCAGGCCTGGCAGCTTCCTTGTGGGACAAGGAGCCGGACGTTTGCCTTTTCGGAAGAGCCTCTGCCGAGAACGAGCGCCGTGAGATGTGCCGCCTGTGGGCAAGCACAGATCCCCAATGCTGTTGTGCCTGTGCATAGGCTGCACGGGGACAGTGAAGAGCAGCACGAGCTTTCAGGGCTGGCACCTTCCTTGTGGCACAAGGAGCCGGACGTTTGCCTTTTCGGAAGAGCCTCTGCCGAGAAAGAGCGCCGTGAGATGTGCCGCCTGTGGGCAAGCACAGATCCCCAATGCTGTTGTGCCTGTGCATAGGCTGCACGGGGACAGTGAAGAGCAGCACGAGCTTTCAGGCCTGGCAGCTTCCTTGTGGGACAAGGAGCCGGACGTTTGCCTTTTCAGAAAAATGCTATGCCGAGAACGGACACCGAGAGGTGTACAGTTCCTGGGCAAGCACAGATCCCCAATGCTGTTGTGCCTGTGCATAGGCTGCACGGGGACAGTGAAGAGCAGCACGAGCTTTCAGGGCTGGCACCTTCCTTGTGGGACAAGGAGCCGGACGTTTGGCTTTTCGGAAGAGCCTCTGCCGAGAACGAGCGCCGTGAGATGTGCCGCCTGTGGGCAAGCACAGATCCCCAATGCTGTTGTGCCTGTGCATAGGCTGCACGGGGACAGTGAAGAGCAGCACGAGCTTTCAGGGCTGGCACCTTCCTTGTGGGACAAGGAGCCGGACGTTTGCCTTTTCAGAAAAATGCTATGCCGAGAACGGACACCGAGAGGTGTACAGTTCCTGGGCAAGCACAGATCCCCAATGCTGTTGTGCCTGTGCATAGGCTGCACGGGGACAGTGAAGAGCAGCACGAGCTTTCAGGGCTGGCACCTTCCTTGTGGCACAAGGAGCCGGACGTTTGCCTTTTCAGAAAAATGCTATGCCGAGAACGGACACCGAGAGGTGTACCGATCCTGGGCAAGCACAGATCCCCAATGCTGTTGTGCCTGTGCATAGGCTGCACGGGGACAGTGAAGAGCAGCACGAGCTTTCAGGCCTGGCAGCTTCCTTGTGGGACAAGGAGCCGGACGTTTGCCTTTTCGGAAGAGCCTCTGCCGAGAACGAGCGCCGTGAGATGTGCCGCCTGTGGGCAAGCACAGATCCCCAATGCTGTTGTGCCTGTGCATAGGCTGCACGGGGACAGTGAAGAGCAGCACGAGCTTTCAGGGCTGGCACCTTCCTTGTGGCACAAGGAGCCGGACGTTTGTTTTTTCAGAAAAATGCTATGCCGAGAACGGACACCGAGAGGTGTACAGTTCCTGGGCAAGCACAGATCCCCAATGCTGTTGTGCCTGTGCATAGGCTGCACGGGGACAGTGAAGAGCAGCACGAGCTTTCAGGCCTGGCAGCTTCCATGTGGGACAAGGAGCCGGACGTTTGCCTTTTCAGAAAAATGCTATGCCGAGAACGGACACCGAGAGGTGTACAGTTCCTGGGCAAGCACAGATCCCCAATGCTGTTGTGCCTGTGCATAGGCTGCACGGGGACAGTGAAGAGCAGCACGAGCTTTCAGGCCTGGCAGCTTCCTTGTGGGACAAGGAGCCGGACGTTTGCCTTTTCGGAAGAGCCTCTGCCGAGAACGAGCGCCGTGAGATGTGCCGCCTGTGGGCAAGCACAGATCCCCAATGCTGTTGTGCCTGTGCATAGGCTGCACGGGGACAGTGAAGAGCAGCACGAGCTTTCAGGGCTGGCACCTTCCTTGTGGCACAAGGAGCCGGACGTTTGCCTTTTCGGAAGAGCCTCTGCCGAGAACGAGCGCCGTGAGATGTGCCGCCTGTGGGCAAGCACAGATCCCCAATGCTGTTGTGCCTGTGCATAGGCTGCACGGGGACAGTGAAGAGCAGCACGAGCTTTCAGGCCTGGCAGCTTCCTTGTGGGACAAGGAGCCGGACGTTTGCCTTTTCAGAAAAATGCTATGCCGAGAACGGACACCGAGAGGTGTACAGTTCCTGGGCAAGCACAGATCCCCAATGCCGTTGTGCCTGTGCATAGGCTGCACGGGGACAGTGAAGAGCAGCACGAGCTTTCAGGGCTGGCACCTTCCTTGTGGGACAAGGAGCCGGACGTTTGCCTTTTCGGAAGAGCCTCTGCCGAGAACGAGCGCCGTGAGATGTGCCGCCTGTGGGCAAGCACAGATCCCCAATGCTGTTGTGCCTGTGCATAGGCTGCACGGGGACAGTGAAGAGCAGCACGAGCTTTCAGGGCTGGCACCTTCCTTGTGGGACAAGGAGCCGGACGTTTGCCTTTTCAGAAAAATGCTATGCCGAGAACGGACACCGAGAGGTGTACAGTTCCTGGGCAAGCACAGATCCCCAATGCTGTTGTGCCTGTGCATAGGCTGCACGGGGACAGTGAAGAGCAGCACGAGCTTTCACGCCTGGCAGCTTCCTTGTGGGACAAGGAGCCGGACGTTTGGCTTTTCGGAAGAGCCTCTGCCGAGAACGAGCGCCGTGAGATGTGCCGCCTGTGGGCAAGCACAGATCCCCAATGCTGTTGTGCCTGTGCATAGGCTGCACGGGGACAGTGAAGAGCAGCACGAGCTTTCAGGGCTGGCACCTTCCTTGTGGGACAAGGAGCCGGACGTTTGCCTTTTCAGAAAAATGCTATGCCGAGAACGGACACCGAGAGGTGTACAGTTCCTGGGCAAGCACAGATCCCCAATGCCGTTGTGCCTGTGCATAGGCTGCACGGGGACAGTGAAGAGCAGCACGAGCTTTCAGGGCTGGCACCTTCCTTGTGGGACAAGGAGCCGGACGTTTGCCTTTTCGGAAGAGCCTCTGCCGAGAACGAGCGCCGTGAGATGTGCCGCCTGTGGGCAAGCACAGATCCCCAATGCTGTTGTGCCTGTGCATAGGCTGCACGGGGACAGT
>NW_027439613.1:0-28017 GCF_964188355.1 Buteo buteo
CCCTTGGCGCCCTATCTGCAGGCCCCGCAGCGCTGGGGCTCCGGGCTTTGCCAGAGGCGGGACACCTCAGGGCCCGTCGGCCGCCGCCGAGCCTCTTTTCCGGGGCGGCGAACGTTGGGCTCCTGCTCCCGCAGGGAAGGGCCCAGCCCCGAAAGCTCTTGCTGCTCTTCCCCTCCCCTTGGCGCCCTATCCGCAGGCCCCGCAGCGCTGGGGCTCCGGGCTTTGCCAGAGGCGGGACACCTCGGGGCCCCTCGGCCGCCGCCGAGCCTCTTTTCCGGGGGGGCGAACGTCGGGCTCCTGCTCCCACAGGGAAGGGCCCAGCCCCGAAAGCTCTTGCTGCTCTTCCCCTCCCCTTGGCGCCCTATCCGCAGGCCCCGCAGCGCTGGGGCTCCGGGCTTTGCCAGAGGCGGGACACCTCGGGGCCCGTCGGCCGCCGCCGAGCCTCTTTTCCGGGGGGGCGAACGTTGGGCTCCTGCTCCCGCAGGGAAGGGCCCAGCCCCGAAAGCTCTTGCTGCTCTTCCCCTCCCCTTGGCGCCCTATCCGCAGGCCCCGCAGCGCTGGGGCTCCGGGCTTTGCCAGAGGCGGGACACCTCGGGGCCCGTCGGCCGCCGCCGAGCCTCTTTTCCGGGGGGGCGAACGTCGGGCTCCTGCTCCCGCAGGGAAGGGCCCAGCCCCGAAAGCTCTTGCTGCTCTTCCCCTCCCCTTGGCGCCCTATGCGCAGGCCCCGCAGCGCTGGGGCTCCGGGCTTTGCCAGAGGCGGGACACCTCGGGGCCCCTCGGCCGCCGCCGAGCCTCTTTTCCGGGGGGGCGAACGTCGGGCTCCTGCTCCCGCAGGGAAGGGCCCAGCCCCGAAAGCTCTTGCTGCTCTTCCCCTCCCCTTGGCGCCCTATGCGCAGGCCCCGCAGCGCTGGGGCTCCGGGCTTTGCCAGAGGCGGGACACCTCGGGGCCCGTCGGCCGCCGCCGAGCCTCTTTTCCGGGGGGGCGAACGTCGGGCTCCTGCTCCCGCAGGGAAGGGCCCAGCCCCGAAAGCTCTTGCTGCTCTTCCCCTCCCCTTGGCGCCCTATCCGCAGGCCCCGCAGCGCTGGGGCTCCGGGCTTTGCCAGAGGCGGGACACCTCGGGGCCCCTCGGCCGCCGCCGAGCCTCTTTTCCGGGGGGGCGAACGTCGGGCTCCTGCTCCCGCAGGGAAGGGCCCAGCCCCGAAAGCTCTTGCTGCTCTTCCCCTCCCCTTGGCGCCCTATCCGCAGGCCCCGCAGCGCTGGGGCTCCGGGCTTTGCCAGAGGCGGGACACCTCGGGGCCCGTCGGCCGCCGCCGAGCCTCTTTTCCGGGGGGGCGAACGTCGGGCTCCTGCACCCGCAGGGAAGGGCCCAGCCCCGAAAGCTCTTGCTGCTCTTCCCCTCCCCTTGGCGCCCTATCCGCAGGCCCCGCAGCGCTGGGGCTCCGGGCTTTGCCAGAGGCGGGACACCTCGGTGCCCCTCGGCCGCTGCCGAGCCTCTTTTCCGGGGGGGCGAACGTCGGGCTCCTGCTCCCGCAGGGAAGGGCCCAGCCCCGAAAGCTCTTGCTGCTCTTCCCCTCCCCTTGGCGCCCTATCCGCAGGCCCCGCAGCGCTGGGGCTCCGGGCTTTGCCAGAGGCGGGACACCTCGGGGCCCGTCGGCCGCCGCCGAGCCTCTTTTCCGGGGGGGCGAACGTCGGGCTCCTGCTCCCGCATTGAAGGGCCCAGCCCCGAAAGCTCTTGCTGCTCTTCCCCTCCCCTTGGCGCCCTATGCGCAGGCCCCGCAGCGCTGGGGCTCCGGGCTTTGCCAGAGGCGGGACACCTCGGGGCCCCTCGGCCGCCGCCGAGCCTCTTTTCCGGGGGGCGAACGTCGGGCTCCTGCTCCCGCAGGGAAGGGCCCAGCCCCGAAAGCTCTTGCTGCTCTTCCCCTCCCCTTGGCGCCCTATCCGCAGGCCCCGCAGCGCTGGGGCTCCGGGCTTTGCCAGAGGCGGGACACCTCGGTGCCCGTCGGCCGCCGCCGAGCCTCTTTTCCGGGGGGGCGAACGTCGGGCTCCTGCTCCCGCAGGGAAGGGCCCAGCCCCGAAAGCTCTTGCTGCTCTTCCCCTCCCCTTGGCGCCCTATCCGCAGGCCCCGCAGCGCTGGGGCTCCGGGCTTTGCCAGAGGCGGGACACCTCGGGGCCCGTCGGCCGCCGCCGAGCCTCTTTTCCGGGGGGGCGAACGTCGGGCTCCTGCTCCCGCAGGGAAGGCCCCAGCCCCGAAAGCTCTTGCTGCTCTTCCCCTCCCCTTGGCGCCCTATCTGCAGGCCCCGCAGCGCTGGGGCTCCGGGCTTTGCCAGAGGCGGGACACCTCAGGGCCCGTCGGCCGCCGCCGAGCCTCTTTTCCGGGGGGGCGAACGTTGGGCTCCTGCTCCCGCAGGGAAGGGCCCAGCCCCGAAAGCTCTTGCTGCTCTTCCCCTCCCCTTGGCGCCCTATCCGCAGGCCCCGCAGCGCTGGGGCTCCGGGCTTTGCCAGAGGCGGGACACCTCGGGGCCCGTCGGCCGCCGCCGAACCTCTTTTCCGGGGGGGCGAACGTCGGGCTCCTGCTCCCGCAGGGAAGGGCCCAGCCCCGAAAGCTCTTGCTGCTCTTCCCCTCCCCTTGGCGCCCTATCCGCAGGCCCCGCAGCGCTGGGGCTCCGGGCTTTGCCAGAGGCGGGACACCTCGGGGCCCGTCGGCCGCCGCCGAGCCTCTTTTCCGGGGGGGCGAACGTTGGGCTCCTGCTCCCGCAGGGAAGGGCCCAGCCCCGAAAGCTCTTGCTGCTCTTCCCCTCCCCTTGGCGCCCTATCCGCAGGCCCCGCAGCGCTGGGGCTCCGGGCTTTGCCAGAGGCGGGACACCTCGGGGCCCGTCGGCCGCCGCCGAGCCTCTTTTCCGGGGGGGCGAACGTCGGGCTCCTGCTCCCGCAGGGAAGGGCCCAGCCCCGAAAGCTCTTGCTGCTCTTCCCCTCCCCTTGGCGCCCTATCCGCAGGCCCCGCAGCGCTGGGGCTCCGGGCTTTGCCAGAGGCGGGACACCTCGGGGCCCGTCGGCCGCCGCCGAGCCTCTTTTCCGGGGGGGCGAACGTCGGGCTCCTGCTCCCGCAGGGAAGGGCCCAGCCCCGAAAGCTCTTGCTGCTCTTCCCCTCCCCTTGGCGCCCTATCCGCAGGCCCCGCAGCGCTGGGGCTCCGGGCTTTGCCAGAGGCGGGACACCTCGGGGCCCGTCGGCCGCCGCCGAGCCTCTTTTCCGGGGGGGCGAACGTCGGGCTCCTGCTCCCGCAGGGAAGGGCCCAGCCCCGAAAGCTCTTGCTGCTCTTCCCCTCCCCTTGGCGCCCTATCCGCAGGCCCCGCAGCGCTGGGGCTCCGGGCTTTGCCAGAGGTGGGACACCTCGGGGCCCCTCGGCCGCCGCCGAGCCTCTTTTCCGGGGGGGCGAACGTCGGGCTCCTGCACCCGCAGGGAAGGGCCCAGCCCCGAAAGCTCTTGCTGCTCTTCCCCTCCCCTTGGCGCCCTATCCGCAGGCCCCGCAGCGCTGGGGCTCCGGGCTTTGCCAGAGGCGGGACACCTCGGTGCCCCTCGGCCGCTGCCGAGCCTCTTTTCCGGGGGGGCGAACGTCGGGCTCCTGTTCCCGCAGGGAAGGGCCCAGCCCCGAAAGCTCTTGCTGCTCTTCCCCTCCCCTTGGCGCCCTATCCGCAGGCCCCGCAGCGCTGGGGCTCCGGGCTTTGCCAGAGGCGGGACACCTCGGGGCCCGTCGGCCGCCGCTGAGCCTCTTTTCCGGGGGGGCGAACGTCGGGCTCCTGCTCCCGCATTGAAGGGCCCAGCCCCGAAAGCTCTTGCTGCTCTTCCCCTCCCCTTGGCGCCCTATCCGCAGGCCCCGCAGCGCTGGGGCTCCGGGCTTTGCCAGAGGCGGGACACCTCGGGGCCCCTCGGCCGCCGCCGAGCCTCTTTTCCGGGGGACGAACGTCGGGCTCCTGCTCCCGCAGGGAAGGGCCCAGCCCCGAAAGCTCTTGCTGCTCTTCCCCTCCCCTTGGCGCCCTATCCGCAGGCCCCGCAGCGCTGGGGCTCCGGGCTTTGCCAGAGGCGGGACACCTCGGTGCCCGTCGGCCGCCGCCGAGCCTGTTTTCCGGGGGGGCGAACGTCGGGCTCCTGCTCCCGCAGGGAAGGGCCCAGCCCCGAAAGCTCTTGCTGCTCTTCCCCTCCCCTTGGCGCCCTATCCGCAGGCCCCGCAGCGCTGGGGCTCCGGGCTTTGCCAGAGGCAGGACACCTCGGGGCCCCTCGGCCGCCGCCGAGCCTATTTTCCGGGGGGGCGAACGTCGGGCTCCTGCTCCCGCAGGGAAGGGCCCAGCCCCGAAAGCTCTTGCTGCTCTTCCCCTCCCCTTGGCGCCCTATCCGCAGGCCCCGCAGCGCTGGGGCTCCGGGCTTTGCCAGAGGCGGGACACCTCGGGGCCCGTCGGCCGCCGCCGAGCCTCTTTTCCGGGGGGGCGAACGTCGGGCTCCTGCTCCCACAGGGAAGGGCCCAGCCCCGAAAGCTCTTGCTGCTCTTCCCCTCCCCTTGACCCCTATCCACAGGCCCCGCAGCGCTGGGGCTCCGGGCTTTGCCAGAGGCGGGACACCTCGGGGCCCGTCGGCCGCCGCCGAGCCTCTTTTCCGGGGGGGCGAACGTCGGGCTCCTGCTCCCGCAGGGAAGGGCCCAGCCCCGAAAGCTCTTGCTGCTCTTCCCCTCCCCTTGGCGCCCTATCCGCAGGCCCCGCAGCGCTGGGGCTCCGGGCTTTGCCAGAGGCGGGACACCTCGGGGCCCGTCGGCCGCCGCCGAGCCTCTTTTCCGGGGGGGCGAACGTCGGGCTCCTGCTCCCACAGGGAAGGGCCCAGCCCCGAAAGCTCTTGCTGCTCTTCCCCTCCCCTTGACCCCTATCCGCAGGCCCCGCAGCGCTGGGGCTCCGGGCTTTGCCAGAGGCGGGACACCTCGGGGCCCGTCGGCCGCCGCCGAGCCTCTTTTCTGGGGGGGCGAACGTCGGGCTCCTGCTCCCGCAGGGAAGGGCCCAGCCCCGAAAGCTCTTGCTGCTCTTCCCCTCCCCTTGGCGCCCTATCCGCAGGCCCCGCAGCGCTGGGGCTCCGGGCTTTGCCAGAGGCGGGACACCTCGGGGCCCGTCGGCCGCCGCCGAGCCTCTTTTCCGGGGGGGCGAACGTCGGGCTCCTGCTCCCGCAGGGAAGGGCCCAGCCCCGAAAGCTCTTGCTGCTCTTCCCCTCCCCTTGGCGCCCTATGCGCAGGCCCCGCAGCGCTGGGGCTCCGGGCTTTGCCAGAGGCGGGACACCTCGGGGCCCGTCGGCCGCCGCCGAGCCTCTTTTCCGGGGGGGCGAACGTCGGGCTCCTGCTCCCACAGGGAAGGGCCCAGCCCCGAAAGCTCTTGCTGCTCTTCCCCTCCCCTTGACCCCTATCCGCAGGCCCCGCAGCGCTGGGGCTCCGGGCTTTGCCAGAGGCGGGACACCTCGGGGCCCGTCGGCCGCCGCCGAGCCTCTTTTCTGGGGGGGCGAACGTCGGGCTCCTCCTCCCGCAGGGAAGGGCCCAGCCCCGAAAGCTCTTGCTGCTCTTCCCCTCCCCTTGGCGCCCTATCCGCAGGCCCCGCAGCGCTGGGGCTCCGGGCTTTGCCAGAGGCGGGACACCTCGGGGCCCCTCGGCCGCCGCCGAGCCTCTTTTCCGGGGGGGCGAACGTCGGGCTCCTGCTCCCGCAGGGAAGGGCCCAGCCCCGAAAGCTCTTGCTGCTCTTCCCCTCCCCTTGGCGCCCTATCCGCAGGCCCCGCAGCGCTGGGGCTCCGGGCTTTGCCAGAGGCGGGACACCTCGGGGCCCCTCGGCCGCCGCCGAGCCTCTTTTCCGGGGGGGCGAACGTCGGGCTCCTGCACCCGCAGGGAAGGGCCCAGCCCCGAAAGCTCTTGCTGCTCTTCCCCTCCCCTTGGCGCCCTATCCGCAGGCCCCGCAGCGCTGGGGCTCCGGGCTTTGCCAGAGGCGGGACACCTCGGTGCCCCTCGGCCGCTGCCGAGCCTCTTTTCCGGGGGGGGGAACGTCGGGCTCCTGCTCCCGCAGGGAAGGGCCCAGCCCCGAAAGCTCTTGCTGCTCTTCCCCTCCCCTTGGCGCCCTATCCGCAGGCCCCGCAGCGCTGGGGCTCCGGGCTTTGCCAGAGGCGGGACACCTCGGGGCCCGTCGGCCGCCGCCGAGCCTCTTTTCCGGGGGGGCGAACGTCGGGCTCCTGCTCCCGCATTGAAGGGCCCAGCCCCGAAAGCTCTTGCTGCTCTTCCCCTCCCCTTGGCGCCCTATCCGCAGGCCCCGCAGCGCTGGGGCTCCGGGCTTTGCCAGAGGCGGGACACCTCGGGGCCCCTCGGCCGCCGCCGAGCCTCTTTTCCGGGGGACGAACGTCGGGCTCCTGCTCCCGCAGGGAAGGGCCCAGCCCCGAAAGCTCTTGCTGCTCTTCCCCTCCCCTTGGCGCCCTATCCGCAGGCCCCACAGCGCTGGGGCTCCGGGCTTTGCCAGAGGCGGGACACCTCGGTGCCCGTCGGCCGCCGCCGAGCCTCTTTTCCGGGGGGGCGAACGTCGGGCTCCTGCTCCCGCAGGGAAGGGCCCAGCCCCGAAAGCTCTTGCTGCTCTTCCCCTCCCCTTGGCGCCCTATCCGCAGGCCCCGCAGCGCTGGGGCTCCGGGCTTTGCCAGAGGCAGGACACCTCGGGGCCCGTCGGCCGCCGCCGAGCCTCTTTTCCGGGGGGGCGAACGTCGGGCTCCTGCTCCCGCAGGGAAGGGCCCAGCCCCGAAAGCTCTTGCTGCTCTTCCCCTCCCCTTGGCGCCCTATCCGCAGGCCCCGCAGCGCTGGGGCTCCGGGCTTTGCCAGAGGCGGGACACCTCGGGGCCCGTCGGCCGCCGCCGAGCCTCTTTTCCGGGGGGGCGAACGTCGGGCTCCTGCTCCCACAGGGAAGGGCCCAGCCCCGAAAGCTCTTGCTGCTCTTCCCCTCCCCTTGACCCCTATCCGCAGGCCCCGCAGCGCTGGGGCTCCGGGCTTTGCCAGAGGCGGGACACCTCGGGGCCCGTCGGCCGCCGCCGAGCCTCTTTTCCGGGGGGGCGAACGTCGGGCTCCTGCTCCCGCAGGGAAGGGCCCAGCCCCGAAAGCTCTTGCTGCTCTTCCCCTCCCCTTGGCGCCCTATCCGCAGGCCCCGCAGCGCTGGGGCTCCGGGCTTTGCCAGAGGCGGGACACCTCGGGGCCCCTCGGCCGCCGCCGAGCCTCTTTTCCGGGGGGGCGAACGTCGGGCTCCTGCTCCCGCAGGGAAGGCCCCAGCCCCGAAAGCTCTTGCTGCTCTTCCCCTCCCCTTGGCGCCCTATCTGCAGGCCCCACAGCGCTGGGGCTCCGGGCTTTGCCAGAGGCGGGACACCTCAGGGCCCGTCGGCCGCCGCCGAGCCTCTTTTCCGGGGGGGCGAACGTTGGGCTCCTGCTCCCGCAGGGAAGGGCCCAGCCCCGAAAGCTCTTGCTGCTCTTCCCCTCCCCTTGGCGCCCTATCCGCAGGCCCCGCAGCGCTGGGGCTCCGGGCTTTGCCAGAGGCGGGACACCTCGGGGCCCGTCGGCCGCCGCCGAGCCTCTTTTCCGGGGGGGCGAACGTCGGGCTCCTGCTCCCGCAGGGAAGGGCCCAGCCCCGAAAGCTCTTGCTGCTCTTCCCCTCCCCTTGGCGCCCTATCCGCAGGCCCCGCAGCGCTGGGGCTCCGGGCTTTGCCAGAGGCGGGACACCTCGGGGCCCGTCGGCCGCCGCCGAGCCTCTTTTCCGGGGGGGCGAACGTCAGGCTCCTGCTCCCGCAGGGAAGGGCCCAGCCCCGAAAGCTCTTGCTGCTCTTCCCCTCCCCTTGGCGCCCTATCCGCAGGCCCCGCAGCGCTGGGGCTCCGGGCTTTGCCAGAGGCGGGACACCTCGGGGCCCGTCGGCCGCCGCCGAGCCTCTTTTCCGGGGGGGCGAACGTCAGGCTCCTGCTCCCGCAGGGAAGGGCCCAGCCCCGAAAGCTCTTGCTGCTCTTCCCCTCCCCTTGGCGCCCTATCCGCAGGCCCCGCAGCGCTGGGGCTCCGGGCTTTGCCAGAGGCGGGACACCTCGGGGCCCGTCGGCCGCCGCCGAGCCTCTTTTCCGGGGGGGCGAACGTCGGGCTCCTGCTCCCGCAGGGAAGGGCCCAGCCCCGAAAGCTCTTGCTGCTCTTCCCCTCCCCTTGGCGCCCTATGCGCAGGCCCCGCAGCGCTGGGGCTCCGGGCTTTGCCAGAGGCGGGACACCTCGGGGCCCGTCGGCCGCCGCCGAGCCTCTTTTCCGGGGGGGCGAACGTCGGGCTCCTGCTCCCGCAGGGAAGGGCCCAGCCCCGAAAGCTCTTGCTGCTCTTCCCCTCCCCTTGGCGCCCTATCCGCAGGCCCCGCAGCGCTGGGGCTCCGGGCTTTGCCAGAGGCGGGACACCTCGGGGCCCGTCGGCCGCCGCCGAGCCTCTTTTCCGGGGGGGCGAACGTCGGGCTCCTGCTCCCGCAGGGAAGGGCCCAGCCCCGAAAGCTCTTGCTGCTCTTCCCCTCCCCTTGGCACCCTATCCGCAGGCCCCGCAGCGCTGGGGCTCCGGGCTTTGCCAGAGGCGGGACACCTCGGGGCCCGTCGGCCGCCGCCGAGCCTCTTTTCCGGGGGGGCGAACGTCGGGCTCCTGCTCCCGCAGGGAAGGGCCCAGCCCCGAAAGCTCTTGCTGCTCTTCCCCTCCCCTTGGCGCCCTATCCGCAGGCCCCGCAGCGCTGGGGCTCCGGGCTTTGCCAGAGGCGGGACACCTCGGGGCCCGTGGGCCGCCGCCGAGCCTCTTTTCCGGGGGGGCGAACGTCGGGCTCCTGCTCCCGCAGGGAAGGGCCCAGCCCCGAAAGCTCTTGCTGCTCTTCCCCTCCCCTTGGCGCCCTATCCGCTGCCCCGCAGCGCTGGGGCTCCGGGCTTTGCCAGAGGCGGGACACCTCGGGGCCCGTCGGCCGCCGCCGAGCCTCTTTTCCGGGGGGGCGAACGTCGGGCTCCTGCTCCTGCAGGGAAGGGCCCAGCCCCGAAAGCTCTTGCTGCTCTTCCCCTCCCCTTGGCGCCCTATCCGCAGGCCCCGCAGCGCTGGGGCTCCGGGCTTTGCCAGAGGCGGGACACCTCGGGGCCCGTCGGCCGCCGCCGAGCCTCTTTTCCGGGGGGGCGAACGTCGGGCTCCTGCTCCCGCAGGGAAGGGCCCAGCCCCGAAAGCTCTTGCTGCTCTTCCCCTCCCCTTGGCGCCCTATCCGCAGGCCCCGCAGCGCTGGGGCTCCGGGCTTTGCCAGAGGCGGGACACCTCGGGGCCCGTCGGCCGCCGCCGAGCCTCTTTTCCGGGGGGGCGAACGTCGGGCTCCTGCTCCCGCAGGGAAGGGCCCAGCCCCGAAAGCTCTTGCTGCTCTTCCCCTCCCCTTGGCGCCCTATCCGCAGGCCCCGCAGCGCTGGGGCTCCGGGCTTTGCCAGAGGCGGGACACCTCGGGGCCCGTCGGCCGCCGCCGAGCCTCTTTTCCGGGGGGGCGAACGTCGGGCTCCTGCTCCCGCAGGGAAGGGCCCAGCCCCGAAAGCTCTTGCTGCTCTTCCCCTCCCCTTGGCGCCCTATCCGCAGGCCCCGCAGCGCTGGGGCTCCGGGCTTTGCCAGAGGCGGGACACCTCGGGGCCCGTCGGCCGCCGCCGAGCCTCTTTTCCGGGGGGGCGAACGTCGGGCTCCTGCTCCCGCAGGGAAGGGCCCAGCCCCGAAAGCTCTTGCTGCTCTTCCCCTCCCCTTGGCGCCCTATCCGCAGGCCCCGCAGCGCTGGGGCTCCGGGCTTTGCCAGAGGCGGGACACCTCGGGGCCCGTCGGCCGCCGCCGAGCCTCTTTTCCGGGGGGGCGAACGTCGGGCTCCTGCTCCCGCAGGGAAGGGCCCAGCCCCGAAAGCTCTTGCTGCTCTTCCCCTCCCCTTGGCGCCCTATCCGCAGGCCCCGCAGCGCTGGGGCTCCGGGCTTTGCCAGAGGCGGGACACCTCGGGGCCCGTCGGCCGCCGCCGAGCCTCTTTTCCGGGGGGGCGAACGTCGGGCTCCTGCTCCCGCAGGGAAGGGCCCAGCCCCGAAAGCTCTTGCTGCTCTTCCCCTCCCCTTGGCGCCCTATCCGCAGGCCCCGCAGCGCTGGGGCTCCGGGCTTTGCCAGAGGCGGGACACCTCGGGGCCCGTCGGCCGCCGCCGAGCCTCTTTTCCGGGGGGGCGAACGTCGGGCTCCTGCTCCCGCAGGGAAGGGCCCAGCCCCGAAAGCTCTTGCTGCTCTTCCCCTCCCCTTGGCGCCCTATCCGCAGGCCCCGCAGCGCTGGGGCTCCGGGCTTTGCCAGAGGCGGGACACCTCGGGGCCCGTCGGCCGCCGCCGAGCCTCTTTTCCGGGGGGGCGAACGTCGGGCTCCTGCTCCCGCAGGGAAGGGCCCAGCCCCGAAAGCTCTTGCTGCTCTTCCCCTCCCCTTGGCGCCCTATCCGCAGGCCCCGCAGCGCTGGGGCTCCGGGCTTTGCCAGAGGCGGGACACCTCGGGGCCCGTCGGCCGCCGCCGAGCCTCTTTTCCGGGGGGGCGAACGTCGGGCTCCTGCTCCCGCAGGGAAGGGCCCAGCCCCGAAAGCTCTTGCTGCTCTTCCCCTCCCCTTGGCGCCCTATCCGCAGGCCCCGCAGCGCTGGGGCTCCGGGCTTTGCCAGAGGCGGGACACCTCGGGGCCCGTCGGCCGCCGCCGAGCCTCTTTTCCGGGGGGGCGAACGTCGGGCTCCTGCTCCCGCAGGGAAGGGCCCAGCCCCGAAAGCTCTTGCTGCTCTTCCCCTCCCCTTGGCGCCCTCTCCGCAGGCCCCGCAGCGCTGGGGCTCCGGGCTTTGCCAGAGGCGGGACACCTCGGGGCCCGTCGGCCGCCGCCGAGCCTCTTTTCCGGGGGGGCGAACGTCGGGCTCCTGCTCCCGCAGGGAAGGGCCCAGCCCCGAAAGCTCTTGCTGCTCTTCCCCTCCCCTTGGCGCCCTATCCGCAGGCCCCGCAGCGCTGGGGCTCCGGGCTTTGCCAGAGGCGGGACACCTCGGGGCCCGTCGGCCGCCGCCGAGCCTCTTTTCCGGGGGGGCGAACGTCGGGCTCCTGCTCCCGCAGGGAAGGGCCCAGCCCCGAAAGCTCTTGCTGCTCTTCCCCTCCCCTTGGCGCCCTATCCGCAGGCCCCGCAGCGCTGGGGCTCCGGGCTTTGCCAGAGGCGGGACACCTCGGGGCCCGTCGGCCGCCGCCGAGCCTCTTTTCCGGGGGGGCGAACGTCGGGCTCCTGCTCCCGCAGGGAAGGGCCCAGCCCCGAAAGCTCTTGCTGCTCTTCCCCTCCCCTTGGCGCCCTATCCGCAGGCCCCGCAGCGCTGGGGCTCCGGGCTTTGCCAGAGGCGGGACACCTCGGGGCCCGTCGGCCGCCGCCGAGCCTCTTTTCCGGGGGGGCGAACGTCGGGCTCCTGCTCCCGCAGGGAAGGGCCCAGCCCCGAAAGCTCTTGCTGCTCTTCCCCTCCCCTTGGCGCCCTATCCGCAGGCCCCGCAGCGCTGGGGCTCCGGGCTTTGCCAGAGGCGGGACACCTCGGGGCCCGTCGGCCGCCGCCGAGCCTCTTTTCCGGGGGGGCGAACGTCGGGCTCCTGCTCCCGCAGGGAAGGGCCCAGCCCCGAAAGCTCTTGCTGCTCTTCCCCTCCCCTTGGCGCCCTATCCGCAGGCCCCGCAGCGCTGGGGCTCCGGGCTTTGCCAGAGGCGGGACACCTCGGGGCCCGTCGGCCGCCGCCGAGCCTCTTTTCCGGGGGGGCGAACGTCGGGCTCCTGCTCCCGCAGGGAAGGGCCCAGCCCCGAAAGCTCTTGCTGCTCTTCCCCTCCCCTTGGCGCCCTATCCGCAGGCCCCGCAGCGCTGGGGCTCCGGGCTTTGCCAGAGGCGGGACACCTCGGGGCCCGTCGGCCGCCGCCGAGCCTCTTTTCCGGGGGGGCGAACGTCGGGCTCCTGCTCCCGCAGGGAAGGGCCCAGCCCCGAAAGCTCTTGCTGCTCTTCCCCTCCCCTTGGCGCCCTATCCGCAGGCCCCGCAGCGCTGGGGCTCCGGGCTTTGCCAGAGGCGGGACACCTCGGGGCCCGTCGGCCGCCGCCGAGCCTCTTTTCCGGGGGGGCGAACGTCGGGCTCCTGCTCCCGCAGGGAAGGGCCCAGCCCCGAAAGCTCTTGCTGCTCTTCCCCTCCCCTTGGCGCCCTATCCGCAGGCCCCGCAGCGCTGGGGCTCCGGGCTTTGCCAGAGGCGGGACACCTCGGGGCCCGTCGGCCGCCGCCGAGCCTCTTTTCCGGGGGGGCGAACGTCGGGCTCCTGCTCCCGCAGGGAAGGGCCCAGCCCCGAAAGCTCTTGCTGCTCTTCCCCTCCCCTTGGCGCCCTATCCGCAGGCCCCGCAGCGCTGGGGCTCCGGGCTTTGCCAGAGGCGGGACACCTCGGGGCCCGTCGGCCGCCGCCGAGCCTCTTTTCCGGGGGGGCGAACGTCGGGCTCCTGCTCCCGCAGGGAAGGGCCCAGCCCCGAAAGCTCTTGCTGCTCTTCCCCTCCCCTTGGCGCCCTATCCGCAGGCCCCGCAGCGCTGGGGCTCCGGGCTTTGCCAGAGGCGGGACACCTCGGGGCCCGTCGGCCGCCGCCGAGCCTCTTTTCCGGGGGGGCGAACGTCGGGCTCCTGCTCCCGCAGGGAAGGGCCCAGCCCCGAAAGCTCTTGCTGCTCTTCCCCTCCCCTTGGCGCCCTATCCGCAGGCCCCGCAGCGCTGGGGCTCCGGGCTTTGCCAGAGGCGGGACACCTCGGGGCCCGTCGGCCGCCGCCGAGCCTCTTTTCCGGGGGGGCGAACGTCGGGCTCCTGCTCCCGCAGGGAAGGGCCCAGCCCCGAAAGCTCTTGCTGCTCTTCCCCTCCCCTTGGCGCCCTATCCGCAGGCCCCGCAGCGCTGGGGCTCCGGGCTTTGCCAGAGGCGGGACACCTCGGGGCCCGTCGGCCGCCGCCGAGCCTCTTTTCCGGGGGGGCGAACGTCGGGCTCCTGCTCCCGCAGGGAAGGGCCCAGCCCCGAAAGCTCTTGCTGCTCTTCCCCTCCCCTTGGCGCCCTATCCGCAGGCCCCGCAGCGCTGGGGCTCCGGGCTTTGCCAGAGGCGGGACACCTCGGGGCCCGTCGGCCGCCGCCGAGCCTCTTTTCCGGGGGGGCGAACGTCGGGCTCCTGCTCCCGCAGGGAAGGGCCCAGCCCCGAAAGCTCTTGCTGCTCTTCCCCTCCCCTTGGCGCCCTATCCGCAGGCCCCGCAGCGCTGGGGCTCCGGGCTTTGCCAGAGGCGGGACACCTCGGGGCCCGTCGGCCGCCGCCGAGCCTCTTTTCCGGGGGGGCGAACGTCGGGCTCCTGCTCCCGCAGGGAAGGGCCCAGCCCCGAAAGCTCTTGCTGCTCTTCCCCTCCCCTTGGCGCCCTATCCGCAGGCCCCGCAGCGCTGGGGCTCCGGGCTTTGCCAGAGGCGGGACACCTCGGGGCCCGTCGGCCGCCGCCGAGCCTCTTTTCCGGGGGGGCGAACGTCGGGCTCCTGCTCCCGCAGGGAAGGGCCCAGCCCCGAAAGCTCTTGCTGCTCTTCCCCTCCCCTTGGCGCCCTATCCGCAGGCCCCGCAGCGCTGGGGCTCCGGGCTTTGCCAGAGGCGGGACACCTCGGGGCCCGTCGGCCGCCGCCGAGCCTCTTTTCCGGGGGGGCGAACGTCGGGCTCCTGCTCCCGCAGGGAAGGGCCCAGCCCCGAAAGCTCTTGCTGCTCTTCCCCTCCCCTTGGCGCCCTATCCGCAGGCCCCGCAGCGCTGGGGCTCCGGGCTTTGCCAGAGGCGGGACACCTCGGGGCCCGTCGGCCGCCGCCGAGCCTCTTTTCCGGGGGGGCGAACGTCGGGCTCCTGCTCCCGCAGGGAAGGGCCCAGCCCCGAAAGCTCTTGCTGCTCTTCCCCTCCCCTTGGCGCCCTATCCGCAGGCCCCGCAGCGCTGGGGCTCCGGGCTTTGCCAGAGGCGGGACACCTCGGGGCCCGTCGGCCGCCGCCGAGCCTCTTTTCCGGGGGGGCGAACGTCGGGCTCCTGCTCCCGCAGGGAAGGGCCCAGCCCCGAAAGCTCTTGCTGCTCTTCCCCTCCCCTTGGCGCCCTATCCGCAGGCCCCGCAGCGCTGGGGCTCCGGGCTTTGCCAGAGGCGGGACACCTCGGGGCCCGTCGGCCGCCGCCGAGCCTCTTTTCCGGGGGGGCGAACGTCGGGCTCCTGCTCCCGCAGGGAAGGGCCCAGCCCCGAAAGCTCTTGCTGCTCTTCCCCTCCCCTTGGCGCCCTATCCGCAGGCCCCGCAGCGCTGGGGCTCCGGGCTTTGCCAGAGGCGGGACACCTCGGGGCCCGTCGGCCGCCGCCGAGCCTCTTTTCCGGGGGGGCGAACGTCGGGCTCCTGCTCCCGCAGGGAAGGGCCCAGCCCCGAAAGCTCTTGCTGCTCTTCCCCTCCCCTTGGCGCCCTATCCGCAGGCCCCGCAGCGCTGGGGCTCCGGGCTTTGCCAGAGGCGGGACACCTCGGGGCCCGTCGGCCGCCGCCGAGCCTCTTTTCCGGGGGGGCGAACGTCGGGCTCCTGCTCCCGCAGGGAAGGGCCCAGCCCCGAAAGCTCTTGCTGCTCTTCCCCTCCCCTTGGCGCCCTATCCGCAGGCCCCGCAGCGCTGGGGCTCCGGGCTTTGCCAGAGGCGGGACACCTCGGGGCCCGTCGGCCGCCGCCGAGCCTCTTTTCCGGGGGGGCGAACGTCGGGCTCCTGCTCCCGCAGGGAAGGGCCCAGCCCCGAAAGCTCTTGCTGCTCTTCCCCTCCCCTTGGCGCCCTATCCGCAGGCCCCGCAGCGCTGGGGCTCCGGGCTTTGCCAGAGGCGGGACACCTCGGGGCCCGTCGGCCGCCGCCGAGCCTCTTTTCCGGGGGGGCGAACGTCGGGCTCCTGCTCCCGCAGGGAAGGGCCCAGCCCCGAAAGCTCTTGCTGCTCTTCCCCTCCCCTTGGCGCCCTATCCGCAGGCCCCGCAGCGCTGGGGCTCCGGGCTTTGCCAGAGGCGGGACACCTCGGGGCCCGTCGGCCGCCGCCGAGCCTCTTTTCCGGGGGGGCGAACGTCGGGCTCCTGCTCCCGCAGGGAAGGGCCCAGCCCCGAAAGCTCTTGCTGCTCTTCCCCTCCCCTTGGCGCCCTATCCGCAGGCCCCGCAGCGCTGGGGCTCCGGGCTTTGCCAGAGGCGGGACACCTCGGGGCCCGTCGGCCGCCGCCGAGCCTCTTTTCCGGGGGGGCGAACGTCGGGCTCCTGCTCCCGCAGGGAAGGGCCCAGCCCCGAAAGCTCTTGCTGCTCTTCCCCTCCCCTTGGCGCCCTATCCGCAGGCCCCGCAGCGCTGGGGCTCCGGGCTTTGCCAGAGGCGGGACACCTCGGGGCCCGTCGGCCGCCGCCGAGCCTCTTTTCCGGGGGGGCGAACGTCGGGCTCCTGCTCCCGCAGGGAAGGGCCCAGCCCCGAAAGCTCTTGCTGCTCTTCCCCTCCCCTTGGCGCCCTATCCGCAGGCCCCGCAGCGCTGGGGCTCCGGGCTTTGCCAGAGGCGGGACACCTCGGGGCCCGTCGGCCGCCGCCGAGCCTCTTTTCCGGGGGGGCGAACGTCGGGCTCCTGCTCCCGCAGGGAAGGGCCCAGCCCCGAAAGCTCTTGCTGCTCTTCCCCTCCCCTTGGCGCCCTATCCGCAGGCCCCGCAGCGCTGGGGCTCCGGGCTTTGCCAGAGGCGGGACACCTCGGGGCCCGTCGGCCGCCGCCGAGCCTCTTTTCCGGGGGGGCGAACGTCGGGCTCCTGCTCCCGCAGGGAAGGGCCCAGCCCCGAAAGCTCTTGCTGCTCTTCCCCTCCCCTTGGCGCCCTATCCGCAGGCCCCGCAGCGCTGGGGCTCCGGGCTTTGCCAGAGGCGGGACACCTCGGGGCCCGTCGGCCGCCGCCGAGCCTCTTTTCCGGGGGGGCGAACGTCGGGCTCCTGCTCCCGCAGGGAAGGGCCCAGCCCCGAAAGCTCTTGCTGCTCTTCCCCTCCCCTTGGCGCCCTATCCGCAGGCCCCGCAGCGCTGGGGCTCCGGGCTTTGCCAGAGGCGGGACACCTCGGGGCCCGTCGGCCGCCGCCGAGCCTCTTTTCCGGGGGGGCGAACGTCGGGCTCCTGCTCCCGCAGGGAAGGGCCCAGCCCCGAAAGCTCTTGCTGCTCTTCCCCTCCCCTTGGCGCCCTATCCGCAGGCCCCGCAGCGCTGGGGCTCCGGGCTTTGCCAGAGGCGGGACACCTCGGGGCCCGTCGGCCGCCGCCGAGCCTCTTTTCCGGGGGGGCGAACGTCGGGCTCCTGCTCCCGCAGGGAAGGGCCCAGCCCCGAAAGCTCTTGCTGCTCTTCCCCTCCCCTTGGCGCCCTATCCGCAGGCCCCGCAGCGCTGGGGCTCCGGGCTTTGCCAGAGGCGGGACACCTCGGGGCCCGTCGGCCGCCGCCGAGCCTCTTTTCCGGGGGGGCGAACGTCGGGCTCCTGCTCCCGCAGGGAAGGGCCCAGCCCCGAAAGCTCTTGCTGCTCTTCCCCTCCCCTTGGCGCCCTATCCGCAGGCCCCGCAGCGCTGGGGCTCCGGGCTTTGCCAGAGGCGGGACACCTCGGGGCCCGTCGGCCGCCGCCGAGCCTCTTTTCCGGGGGGGCGAACGTCGGGCTCCTGCTCCCGCAGGGAAGGGCCCAGCCCCGAAAGCTCTTGCTGCTCTTCCCCTCCCCTTGGCGCCCTATCCGCAGGCCCCGCAGCGCTGGGGCTCCGGGCTTTGCCAGAGGCGGGACACCTCGGGGCCCGTCGGCCGCCGCCGAGCCTCTTTTCCGGGGGGGCGAACGTCGGGCTCCTGCTCCCGCAGGGAAGGGCCCAGCCCCGAAAGCTCTTGCTGCTCTTCCCCTCCCCTTGGCGCCCTATCCGCAGGCCCCGCAGCGCTGGGGCTCCGGGCTTTGCCAGAGGCGGGACACCTCGGGGCCCGTCGGCCGCCGCCGAGCCTCTTTTCCGGGGGGGCGAACGTCGGGCTCCTGCTCCCGCAGGGAAGGGCCCAGCCCCGAAAGCTCTTGCTGCTCTTCCCCTCCCCTTGGCGCCCTATCCGCAGGCCCCGCAGCGCTGGGGCTCCGGGCTTTGCCAGAGGCGGGACACCTCGGGGCCCGTCGGCCGCCGCCGAGCCTCTTTTCCGGGGGGGCGAACGTCGGGCTCCTGCTCCCGCAGGGAAGGGCCCAGCCCCGAAAGCTCTTGCTGCTCTTCCCCTCCCCTTGGCGCCCTATCCGCAGGCCCCGCAGCGCTGGGGCTCCGGGCTTTGCCAGAGGCGGGACACCTCGGGGCCCGTCGGCCGCCGCCGAGCCTCTTTTCCGGGGGGGCGAACGTCGGGCTCCTGCTCCCGCAGGGAAGGGCCCAGCCCCGAAAGCTCTTGCTGCTCTTCCCCTCCCCTTGGCGCCCTATCCGCAGGCCCCGCAGCGCTGGGGCTCCGGGCTTTGCCAGAGGCGGGACACCTCGGGGCCCGTCGGCCGCCGCCGAGCCTCTTTTCCGGGGGGGCGAACGTCGGGCTCCTGCTCCCGCAGGGAAGGGCCCAGCCCCGAAAGCTCTTGCTGCTCTTCCCCTCCCCTTGGCGCCCTATCCGCAGGCCCCGCAGCGCTGGGGCTCCGGGCTTTGCCAGAGGCGGGACACCTCGGGGCCCGTCGGCCGCCGCCGAGCCTCTTTTCCGGGGGGGCGAACGTCGGGCTCCTGCTCCCGCAGGGAAGGGCCCAGCCCCGAAAGCTCTTGCTGCTCTTCCCCTCCCCTTGGCGCCCTATCCGCAGGCCCCGCAGCGCTGGGGCTCCGGGCTTTGCCAGAGGCGGGACACCTCGGGGCCCGTCGGCCGCCGCCGAGCCTCTTTTCCGGGGGGGCGAACGTCGGGCTCCTGCTCCCGCAGGGAAGGGCCCAGCCCCGAAAGCTCTTGCTGCTCTTCCCCTCCCCTTGGCGCCCTATCCGCAGGCCCCGCAGCGCTGGGGCTCCGGGCTTTGCCAGAGGCGGGACACCTCGGGGCCCGTCGGCCGCCGCCGAGCCTCTTTTCCGGGGGGGCGAACGTCGGGCTCCTGCTCCCGCAGGGAAGGGCCCAGCCCCGAAAGCTCTTGCTGCTCTTCCCCTCCCCTTGGCGCCCTATCCGCAGGCCCCGCAGCGCTGGGGCTCCGGGCTTTGCCAGAGGCGGGACACCTCGGGGCCCGTCGGCCGCCGCCGAGCCTCTTTTCCGGGGGGGCGAACGTCGGGCTCCTGCTCCCGCAGGGAAGGGCCCAGCCCCGAAAGCTCTTGCTGCTCTTCCCCTCCCCTTGGCGCCCTATCCGCAGGCCCCGCAGCGCTGGGGCTCCGGGCTTTGCCAGAGGCGGGACACCTCGGGGCCCGTCGGCCGCCGCCGAGCCTCTTTTCCGGGGGGGCGAACGTCGGGCTCCTGCTCCCGCAGGGAAGGGCCCAGCCCCGAAAGCTCTTGCTGCTCTTCCCCTCCCCTTGGCGCCCTATCCGCAGGCCCCGCAGCGCTGGGGCTCCGGGCTTTGCCAGAGGCGGGACACCTCGGGGCCCGTCGGCCGCCGCCGAGCCTCTTTTCCGGGGGGGCGAACGTCGGGCTCCTGCTCCCGCAGGGAAGGGCCCAGCCCCGAAAGCTCTTGCTGCTCTTCCCCTCCCCTTGGCGCCCTATCCGCAGGCCCCGCAGCGCTGGGGCTCCGGGCTTTGCCAGAGGCGGGACACCTCGGGGCCCGTCGGCCGCCGCCGAGCCTCTTTTCCGGGGGGGCGAACGTCGGGCTCCTGCTCCCGCAGGGAAGGGCCCAGCCCCGAAAGCTCTTGCTGCTCTTCCCCTCCCCTTGGCGCCCTATCCGCAGGCCCCGCAGCGCTGGGGCTCCGGGCTTTGCCAGAGGCGGGACACCTCGGGGCCCGTCGGCCGCCGCCGAGCCTCTTTTCCGGGGGGGCGAACGTCGGGCTCCTGCTCCCGCAGGGAAGGGCCCAGCCCCGAAAGCTCTTGCTGCTCTTCCCCTCCCCTTGGCGCCCTATCCGCAGGCCCCGCAGCGCTGGGGCTCCGGGCTTTGCCAGAGGCGGGACACCTCGGGGCCCGTCGGCCGCCGCCGAGCCTCTTTTCCGGGGGGGCGAACGTCGGGCTCCTGCTCCCGCAGGGAAGGGCCCAGCCCCGAAAGCTCTTGCTGCTCTTCCCCTCCCCTTGGCGCCCTATCCGCAGGCCCCGCAGCGCTGGGGCTCCGGGCTTTGCCAGAGGCGGGACACCTCGGGGCCCGTCGGCCGCCGCCGAGCCTCTTTTCCGGGGGGGCGAACGTCGGGCTCCTGCTCCCGCAGGGAAGGGCCCAGCCCCGAAAGCTCTTGCTGCTCTTCCCCTCCCCTTGGCGCCCTATCCGCAGGCCCCGCAGCGCTGGGGCTCCGGGCTTTGCCAGAGGCGGGACACCTCGGGGCCCGTCGGCCGCCGCCGAGCCTCTTTTCCGGGGGGGCGAACGTCGGGCTCCTGCTCCCGCAGGGAAGGGCCCAGCCCCGAAAGCTCTTGCTGCTCTTCCCCTCCCCTTGGCGCCCTATCCGCAGGCCCCGCAGCGCTGGGGCTCCGGGCTTTGCCAGAGGCGGGACACCTCGGGGCCCGTCGGCCGCCGCCGAGCCTCTTTTCCGGGGGGGCGAACGTCGGGCTCCTGCTCCCGCAGGGAAGGGCCCAGCCCCGAAAGCTCTTGCTGCTCTTCCCCTCCCCTTGGCGCCCTATCCGCAGGCCCCGCAGCGCTGGGGCTCCGGGCTTTGCCAGAGGCGGGACACCTCGGGGCCCGTCGGCCGCCGCCGAGCCTCTTTTCCGGGGGGGCGAACGTCGGGCTCCTGCTCCCGCAGGGAAGGGCCCAGCCCCGAAAGCTCTTGCTGCTCTTCCCCTCCCCTTGGCGCCCTATCCGCAGGCCCCGCAGCGCTGGGGCTCCGGGCTTTGCCAGAGGCGGGACACCTCGGGGCCCGTCGGCCGCCGCCGAGCCTCTTTTCCGGGGGGGCGAACGTCGGGCTCCTGCTCCCGCAGGGAAGGGCCCAGCCCCGAAAGCTCTTGCTGCTCTTCCCCTCCCCTTGGCGCCCTATCCGCAGGCCCCGCAGCGCTGGGGCTCCGGGCTTTGCCAGAGGCGGGACACCTCGGGGCCCGTCGGCCGCCGCCGAGCCTCTTTTCCGGGGGGGCGAACGTCGGGCTCCTGCTCCCGCAGGGAAGGGCCCAGCCCCGAAAGCTCTTGCTGCTCTTCCCCTCCCCTTGGCGCCCTATCCGCAGGCCCCGCAGCGCTGGGGCTCCGGGCTTTGCCAGAGGCGGGACACCTCGGGGCCCGTCGGCCGCCGCCGAGCCTCTTTTCCGGGGGGGCGAACGTCGGGCTCCTGCTCCCGCAGGGAAGGGCCCAGCCCCGAAAGCTCTTGCTGCTCTTCCCCTCCCCTTGGCGCCCTATCCGCAGGCCCCGCAGCGCTGGGGCTCCGGGCTTTGCCAGAGGCGGGACACCTCGGGGCCCGTCGGCCGCCGCCGAGCCTCTTTTCCGGGGGGGCGAACGTCGGGCTCCTGCTCCCGCAGGGAAGGGCCCAGCCCCGAAAGCTCTTGCTGCTCTTCCCCTCCCCTTGGCGCCCTATCCGCAGGCCCCGCAGCGCTGGGGCTCCGGGCTTTGCCAGAGGCGGGACACCTCGGGGCCCGTCGGCCGCCGCCGAGCCTCTTTTCCGGGGGGGCGAACGTCGGGCTCCTGCTCCCGCAGGGAAGGGCCCAGCCCCGAAAGCTCTTGCTGCTCTTCCCCTCCCCTTGGCGCCCTATCCGCAGGCCCCGCAGCGCTGGGGCTCCGGGCTTTGCCAGAGGCGGGACACCTCGGGGCCCGTCGGCCGCCGCCGAGCCTCTTTTCCGGGGGGGCGAACGTCGGGCTCCTGCTCCCGCAGGGAAGGGCCCAGCCCCGAAAGCTCTTGCTGCTCTTCCCCTCCCCTTGGCGCCCTATCCGCAGGCCCCGCAGCGCTGGGGCTCCGGGCTTTGCCAGAGGCGGGACACCTCGGGGCCCGTCGGCCGCCGCCGAGCCTCTTTTCCGGGGGGGCGAACGTCGGGCTCCTGCTCCCGCAGGGAAGGGCCCAGCCCCGAAAGCTCTTGCTGCTCTTCCCCTCCCCTTGGCGCCCTATCCGCAGGCCCCGCAGCGCTGGGGCTCCGGGCTTTGCCAGAGGCGGGACACCTCGGGGCCCGTCGGCCGCCGCCGAGCCTCTTTTCCGGGGGGGCGAACGTCGGGCTCCTGCTCCCGCAGGGAAGGGCCCAGCCCCGAAAGCTCTTGCTGCTCTTCCCCTCCCCTTGGCGCCCTATCCGCAGGCCCCGCAGCGCTGGGGCTCCGGGCTTTGCCAGAGGCGGGACACCTCGGGGCCCGTCGGCCGCCGCCGAGCCTCTTTTCCGGGGGGGCGAACGTCGGGCTCCTGCTCCCGCAGGGAAGGGCCCAGCCCCGAAAGCTCTTGCTGCTCTTCCCCTCCCCTTGGCGCCCTATCCGCAGGCCCCGCAGCGCTGGGGCTCCGGGCTTTGCCAGAGGCGGGACACCTCGGGGCCCGTCGGCCGCCGCCGAGCCTCTTTTCCGGGGGGGCGAACGTCGGGCTCCTGCTCCCGCAGGGAAGGGCCCAGCCCCGAAAGCTCTTGCTGCTCTTCCCCTCCCCTTGGCGCCCTATCCGCAGGCCCCGCAGCGCTGGGGCTCCGGGCTTTGCCAGAGGCGGGACACCTCGGGGCCCGTCGGCCGCCGCCGAGCCTCTTTTCCGGGGGGGCGAACGTCGGGCTCCTGCTCCCGCAGGGAAGGGCCCAGCCCCGAAAGCTCTTGCTGCTCTTCCCCTCCCCTTGGCGTCCTATCCGCAGGCCCCGCAGCGCTGGGGCTCCGGGCTTTGCCAGAGGCGGGACACCTCGGGGCCCGTCGGCCGCCGCCGAGCCTCTTTTCCGGGGGGGCGAACGTCGGGCTCCTGCTCCCGCAGGGAAGGGCCCAGCCCCGAAAGCTCTTGCTGCTCTTCCCCTCCCCTTGGCGCCCTATCCGCAGGCCCCGCAGCGCTGGGGCTCCGGGCTTTGCCAGAGGCGGGACACCTCGGGGCCCGTCGGCCGCCGCCGAGCCTCTTTTCCGGGGGGGCGAACGTCGGGCTCCTGCTCCCGCAGGGAAGGGCCCAGCCCCGAAAGCTCTTGCTGCTCTTCCCCTCCCCTTGGCGCCCTATCCGCAGGCCCCGCAGCGCTGGGGCTCCGGGCTTTGCCAGAGGCGGGACACCTCGGGGCCCGTCGGCCGCCGCCGAGCCTCTTTTCCGGGGGGGCGAACGTCGGGCTCCTGCTCCCGCAGGGAAGGGCCCAGCCCCGAAAGCTCTTGCTGCTCTTCCCCTCCCCTTGGCGCCCTATCCGCAGGCCCCGCAGCGCTGGGGCTCCGGGCTTTGCCAGAGGCGGGACACCTCGGGGCCCGTCGGCCGCCGCCGAGCCTCTTTTCCGGGGGGGCGAACGTCGGGCTCCTGCTCCCGCAGGGAAGGGCCCAGCCCCGAAAGCTCTTGCTGCTCTTCCCCTCCCCTTGGCGCCCTATCCGCAGGCCCCGCAGCGCTGGGGCTCCGGGCTTTGCCAGAGGCGGGACACCTCGGGGCCCGTCGGCCGCCGCCGAGCCTCTTTTCCGGGGGGGCGAACGTCGGGCTCCTGCTCCCGCAGGGAAGGGCCCAGCCCCGAAAGCTCTTGCTGCTCTTCCCCTCCCCTTGGCGCCCTATCCGCAGGCCCCGCAGCGCTGGGGCTCCGGGCTTTGCCAGAGGCGGGACACCTCGGGGCCCGTCGGCCGCCGCCGAGCCTCTTTTCCGGGGGGGCGAACGTCGGGCTCCTGCTCCCGCAGGGAAGGGCCCAGCCCCGAAAGCTCTTGCTGCTCTTCCCCTCCCCTTGGCGCCCTATCCGCAGGCCCCGCAGCGCTGGGGCTCCGGGCTTTGCCAGAGGCGGGACACCTCGGGGCCCGTCGGCCGCCGCCGAGCCTCTTTTCCGGGGGGGCGAACGTCGGGCTCCTGCTCCCGCAGGGAAGGGCCCAGCCCCGAAAGCTCTTGCTGCTCTTCCCCTCCCCTTGGCGCCCTATCCGCAGGCCCCGCAGCGCTGGGGCTCCGGGCTTTGCCAGAGGCGGGACACCTCGGGGCCCGTCGGCCGCCGCCGAGCCTCTTTTCCGGGGGGGCGAACGTCGGGCTCCTGCTCCCGCAGGGAAGGGCCCAGCCCCGAAAGCTCTTGCTGCTCTTCCCCTCCCCTTGGCGCCCTATCCGCAGGCCCCGCAGCGCTGGGGCTCCGGGCTTTGCCAGAGGCGGGACACCTCGGGGCCCGTCGGCCGCCGCCGAGCCTCTTTTCCGGGGGGGCGAACGTCGGGCTCCTGCTCCCGCAGGGAAGGGCCCAGCCCCGAAAGCTCTTGCTGCTCTTCCCCTCCCCTTGGCGCCCTATCCGCAGGCCCCGCAGCGCTGGGGCTCCGGGCTTTGCCAGAGGCGGGACACCTCGGGGCCCGTCGGCCGCCGCCGAGCCTCTTTTCCGGGGGGGCGAACGTCGGGCTCCTGCTCCCGCAGGGAAGGGCCCAGCCCCGAAAGCTCTTGCTGCTCTTCCCCTCCCCTTGGCGCCCTATCCGCAGGCCCCGCAGCGCTGGGGCTCCGGGCTTTGCCAGAGGCGGGACACCTCGGGGCCCGTCGGCCGCCGCCGAGCCTCTTTTCCGGGGGGGCGAACGTCGGGCTCCTGCTCCCGCAGGGAAGGGCCCAGCCCCGAAAGCTCTTGCTGCTCTTCCCCTCCCCTTGGCGCCCTATCCGCAGGCCCCGCAGCGCTGGGGCTCCGGGCTTTGCCAGAGGCGGGACACCTCGGGGCCCGTCGGCCGCCGCCGAGCCTCTTTTCCGGGGGGGCGAACGTCGGGCTCCTGCTCCCGCAGGGAAGGGCCCAGCCCCGAAAGCTCTTGCTGCTCTTCCCCTCCCCTTGGCGCCCTATCCGCAGGCCCCGCAGCGCTGGGGCTCCGGGCTTTGCCAGAGGCGGGACACCTCGGGGCCCGTCGGCCGCCGCCGAGCCTCTTTTCCGGGGGGGCGAACGTCGGGCTCCTGCTCCCGCAGGGAAGGGCCCAGCCCCGAAAGCTCTTGCTGCTCTTCCCCTCCCCTTGGCGCCCTATCCGCAGGCCCCGCAGCGCTGGGGCTCCGGGCTTTGCCAGAGGCGGGACACCTCGGGGCCCGTCGGCCGCCGCCGAGCCTCTTTTCCGGGGGGGCGAACGTCGGGCTCCTGCTCCCGCAGGGAAGGGCCCAGCCCCGAAAGCTCTTGCTGCTCTTCCCCTCCCCTTGGCGCCCTATCCGCAGGCCCCGCAGCGCTGGGGCTCCGGGCTTTGCCAGAGGCGGGACACCTCGGGGCCCGTCGGCCGCCGCCGAGCCTCTTTTCCGGGGGGGCGAACGTCGGGCTCCTGCTCCCGCAGGGAAGGGCCCAGCCCCGAAAGCTCTTGCTGCTCTTCCCCTCCCCTTGGCGCCCTATCCGCAGGCCCCGCAGCGCTGGGGCTCCGGGCTTTGCCAGAGGCGGGACACCTCGGGGCCCGTCGGCCGCCGCCGAGCCTCTTTTCCGGGGGGGCGAACGTCGGGCTCCTGCTCCCGCAGGGAAGGGCCCAGCCCCGAAAGCTCTTGCTGCTCTTCCCCTCCCCTTGGCGCCCTATCCGCAGGCCCCGCAGCGCTGGGGCTCCGGGCTTTGCCAGAGGCGGGACACCTCGGGGCCCGTCGGCCGCCGCCGAGCCTCTTTTCCGGGGGGGCGAACGTCGGGCTCCTGCTCCCGCAGGGAAGGGCCCAGCCCCGAAAGCTCTTGCTGCTCTTCCCCTCCCCTTGGCGCCCTATCCGCAGGCCCCGCAGCGCTGGGGCTCCGGGCTTTGCCAGAGGCGGGACACCTCGGGGCCCGTCGGCCGCCGCCGAGCCTCTTTTCCGGGGGGGCGAACGTCGGGCTCCTGCTCCCGCAGGGAAGGGCCCAGCCCCGAAAGCTCTTGCTGCTCTTCCCCTCCCCTTGGCGCCCTATCCGCAGGCCCCGCAGCGCTGGGGCTCCGGGCTTTGCCAGAGGCGGGACACCTCGGGGCCCGTCGGCCGCCGCCGAGCCTCTTTTCCGGGGGGGCGAACGTCGGGCTCCTGCTCCCGCAGGGAAGGGCCCAGCCCCGAAAGCTCTTGCTGCTCTTCCCCTCCCCTTGGCGCCCTATCCGCAGGCCCCGCAGCGCTGGGGCTCCGGGCTTTGCCAGAGGCGGGACACCTCGGGGCCCGTCGGCCGCCGCCGAGCCTCTTTTCCGGGGGGGCGAACGTCGGGCTCCTGCTCCCGCAGGGAAGGGCCCAGCCCCGAAAGCTCTTGCTGCTCTTCCCCTCCCCTTGGCGCCCTATCCGCAGGCCCCGCAGCGCTGGGGCTCCGGGCTTTGCCAGAGGCGGGACACCTCGGGGCCCGTCGGCCGCCGCCGAGCCTCTTTTCCGGGGGGGCGAACGTCGGGCTCCTGCTCCCGCAGGGAAGGGCCCAGCCCCGAAAGCTCTTGCTGCTCTTCCCCTCCCCTTGGCGCCCTATCCGCAGGCCCCGCAGCGCTGGGGCTCCGGGCTTTGCCAGAGGCGGGACACCTCGGGGCCCGTCGGCCGCCGCCGAGCCTCTTTTCCGGGGGGGCGAACGTCGGGCTCCTGCTCCCGCAGGGAAGGGCCCAGCCCCGAAAGCTCTTGCTGCTCTTCCCCTCCCCTTGGCGCCCTATCCGCAGGCCCCGCAGCGCTGGGGCTCCGGGCTTTGCCAGAGGCGGGACACCTCGGGGCCCGTCGGCCGCCGCCGAGCCTCTTTTCCGGGGGGGCGAACGTCGGGCTCCTGCTCCCGCAGGGAAGGGCCCAGCCCCGAAAGCTCTTGCTGCTCTTCCCCTCCCCTTGGCGCCCTATCCGCAGGCCCCGCAGCGCTGGGGCTCCGGGCTTTGCCAGAGGCGGGACACCTCGGGGCCCGTCGGCCGCCGCCGAGCCTCTTTTCCGGGGGGGCGAACGTCGGGCTCCTGCTCCCGCAGGGAAGGGCCCAGCCCCGAAAGCTCTTGCTGCTCTTCCCCTCCCCTTGGCGCCCTATCCGCAGGCCCCGCAGCGCTGGGGCTCCGGGCTTTGCCAGAGGCGGGACACCTCGGGGCCCGTCGGCCGCCGCCGAGCCTCTTTTCCGGGGGGGCGAACGTCGGGCTCCTGCTCCCGCAGGGAAGGGCCCAGCCCCGAAAGCTCTTGCTGCTCTTCCCCTCCCCTTGGCGCCCTATCCGCAGGCCCCGCAGCGCTGGGGCTCCGGGCTTTGCCAGAGGCGGGACACCTCGGGGCCCGTCGGCCGCCGCCGAGCCTCTTTTCCGGGGGGGCGAACGTCGGGCTCCTGCTCCCGCAGGGAAGGGCCCAGCCCCGAAAGCTCTTGCTGCTCTTCCCCTCCCCTTGGCGCCCTATCCGCAGGCCCCGCAGCGCTGGGGCTCCGGGCTTTGCCAGAGGCGGGACACCTCGGGGCCCGTCGGCCGCCGCCGAGCCTCTTTTCCGGGGGGGCGAACGTCGGGCTCCTGCTCCCGCAGGGAAGGGCCCAGCCCCGAAAGCTCTTGCTGCTCTTCCCCTCCCCTTGGCGCCCTATCCGCAGGCCCCGCAGCGCTGGGGCTCCGGGCTTTGCCAGAGGCGGGACACCTCGGGGCCCGTCGGCCGCCGCCGAGCCTCTTTTCCGGGGGGGCGAACGTCGGGCTCCTGCTCCCGCAGGGAAGGGCCCAGCCCCGAAAGCTCTTGCTGCTCTTCCCCTCCCCTTGGCGCCCTATCCGCAGGCCCCGCAGCGCTGGGGCTCCGGGCTTTGCCAGAGGCGGGACACCTCGGGGCCCGTCGGCCGCCGCCGAGCCTCTTTTCCGGGGGGGCGAACGTCGGGCTCCTGCTCCCGCAGGGAAGGGCCCAGCCCCGAAAGCTCTTGCTGCTCTTCCCCTCCCCTTGGCGCCCTATCCGCAGGCCCCGCAGCGCTGGGGCTCCGGGCTTTGCCAGAGGCGGGACACCTCGGGGCCCGTCGGCCGCCGCCGAGCCTCTTTTCCGGGGGGGCGAACGTCGGGCTCCTGCTCCCGCAGGGAAGGGCCCAGCCCCGAAAGCTCTTGCTGCTCTTCCCCTCCCCTTGGCGCCCTATCCGCAGGCCCCGCAGCGCTGGGGCTCCGGGCTTTGCCAGAGGCGGGACACCTCGGGGCCCGTCGGCCGCCGCCGAGCCTCTTTTCCGGGGGGGCGAACGTCGGGCTCCTGCTCCCGCAGGGAAGGGCCCAGCCCCGAAAGCTCTTGCTGCTCTTCCCCTCCCCTTGGCGCCCTATCCGCAGGCCCCGCAGCGCTGGGGCTCCGGGCTTTGCCAGAGGCGGGACACCTCGGGGCCCGTCGGCCGCCGCCGAGCCTCTTTTCCGGGGGGGCGAACGTCGGGCTCCTGCTCCCGCAGGGAAGGGCCCAGCCCCGAAAGCTCTTGCTGCTCTTCCCCTCCCCTTGGCGCCCTATCCGCAGGCCCCGCAGCGCTGGGGCTCCGGGCTTTGCCAGAGGCGGGACACCTCGGGGCCCGTCGGCCGCCGCCGAGCCTCTTTTCCGGGGGGGCGAACGTCGGGCTCCTGCTCCCGCAGGGAAGGGCCCAGCCCCGAAAGCTCTTGCTGCTCTTCCCCTCCCCTTGGCGCCCTATCCGCAGGCCCCGCAGCGCTGGGGCTCCGGGCTTTGCCAGAGGCGGGACACCTCGGGGCCCGTCGGCCGCCGCCGAGCCTCTTTTCCGGGGGGGCGAACGTCGGGCTCCTGCTCCCGCAGGGAAGGGCCCAGCCCCGAAAGCTCTTGCTGCTCTTCCCCTCCCCTTGGCGCCCTATCCGCAGGCCCCGCAGCGCTGGGGCTCCGGGCTTTGCCAGAGGCGGGACACCTCGGGGCCCGTCGGCCGCCGCCGAGCCTCTTTTCCGGGGGGGCGAACGTCGGGCTCCTGCTCCCGCAGGGAAGGGCCCAGCCCCGAAAGCTCTTGCTGCTCTTCCCCTCCCCTTGGCGCCCTATCCGCAGGCCC
>NW_027439614.1:0-27890 GCF_964188355.1 Buteo buteo
GGCTAAGGTTAGTTTTAGGGTTAAGGTTGGGTTAGGGTTAGGATTAGGGTTAGGGTACGACTTAGGGCTAGGGTTAGGGCTAGGGTTAGGGTTAGGGTTAGGGTTAGGGTTTAGGGTTATGGTTAGGGTTAGGGGTTAGGGGTTAGGGGTTAGGCTTAGGGTTAGCGTTACGGTTAGGGGTTAGGGGTTAGGGTTAGGGCTAAGGTTAGGGTTAGGGTTAGGGTTAGGGTTAGGGCTAGGGTTAGGGTTAGGGTTAGGGTTACGGCTAGGGTTAGGGTTAGGGTTAGGTTAGGCTTAGGGTTAGGAGTTAGGGTTAGGGTTTCTATTAGGTTAGTTTTAAGGGCTAAGGTTAGTTTTAGGGTTAAGGTTGGGTTAGGGTTAGGATTAGGGTTAGGGTACGACTTAGGGCTAGGGTTAGGGCTAGGGTTAGGGTTAGGGTTAGGGTTAGGGTTTAGGGTTATGGTTAGGGTTAGGGGTTAGGGGTTAGGGGTTAGGCTTAGGGTTAGCGTTACGGTTAGGGGTTAGGGGTTAGGGTTAGGGCTAAGGTTAGGGTTAGGGTTAGGGTTAGGGTTAGGGCTAGGGTTAGGGTTAGGGTTAGGGTTACGGCTAGGGTTAGGGTTAGGGTTAGGTTAGGCTTAGGGTTAGGAGTTAGGGTTAGGGTTTCTATTAGGTTAGTTTTAAGGGCTAAGGTTAGTTTTAGGGTTAAGGTTGGGTTAGGGTTAGGATTAGGGTTAGGGTACGACTTAGGGCTAGGGTTAGGGCTAGGGTTAGGGTTAGGGTTAGGGTTAGGGTTTAGGGTTATGGTTAGGGTTAGGGGTTAGGGGTTAGGGGTTAGGCTTAGGGTTAGCGTTACGGTTAGGGGTTAGGGGTTAGGGTTAGGGCTAAGGTTAGGGTTAGGGTTAGGGTTAGGGTTAGGGCTAGGGTTAGGGTTAGGGTTAGGGTTACGGCTAGGGTTAGGGTTAGGGTTAGGTTAGGCTTAGGGTTAGGAGTTAGGGTTAGGGTTTCTATTAGGTTAGTTTTAAGGGCTAAGGTTAGTTTTAGGGTTAAGGTTGGGTTAGGGTTAGGATTAGGGTTAGGGTACGACTTAGGGCTAGGGTTAGGGCTAGGGTTAGGGTTAGGGTTAGGGTTAGGGTTTAGGGTTATGGTTAGGGTTAGGGGTTAGGGGTTAGGGGTTAGGCTTAGGGTTAGCGTTACGGTTAGGGGTTAGGGGTTAGGGTTAGGGCTAAGGTTAGGGTTAGGGTTAGGGTTAGGGTTAGGGCTAGGGTTAGGGTTAGGGTTAGGGTTACGGCTAGGGTTAGGGTTAGGGTTAGGTTAGGCTTAGGGTTAGGAGTTAGGGTTAGGGTTTCTATTAGGTTAGTTTTAAGGGCTAAGGTTAGTTTTAGGGTTAAGGTTGGGTTAGGGTTAGGATTAGGGTTAGGGTACGACTTAGGGCTAGGGTTAGGGCTAGGGTTAGGGTTAGGGTTAGGGTTAGGGTTTAGGGTTATGGTTAGGGTTAGGGGTTAGGGGTTAGGGGTTAGGCTTAGGGTTAGCGTTACGGTTAGGGGTTAGGGGTTAGGGTTAGGGCTAAGGTTAGGGTTAGGGTTAGGGTTAGGGTTAGGGCTAGGGTTAGGGTTAGGGTTAGGGTTACGGCTAGGGTTAGGGTTAGGGTTAGGTTAGGCTTAGGGTTAGGAGTTAGGGTTAGGGTTTCTATTAGGTTAGTTTTAAGGGCTAAGGTTAGTTTTAGGGTTAAGGTTGGGTTAGGGTTAGGATTAGGGTTAGGGTACGACTTAGGGCTAGGGTTAGGGCTAGGGTTAGGGTTAGGGTTAGGGTTAGGGTTTAGGGTTATGGTTAGGGTTAGGGGTTAGGGGTTAGGGGTTAGGCTTAGGGTTAGCGTTACGGTTAGGGGTTAGGGGTTAGGGTTAGGGCTAAGGTTAGGGTTAGGGTTAGGGTTAGGGTTAGGGCTAGGGTTAGGGTTAGGGTTAGGGTTACGGCTAGGGTTAGGGTTAGGGTTAGGTTAGGCTTAGGGTTAGGAGTTAGGGTTAGGGTTTCTATTAGGTTAGTTTTAAGGGCTAAGGTTAGTTTTAGGGTTAAGGTTGGGTTAGGGTTAGGATTAGGGTTAGGGTACGACTTAGGGCTAGGGTTAGGGCTAGGGTTAGGGTTAGGGTTAGGGTTAGGGTTTAGGGTTATGGTTAGGGTTAGGGGTTAGGGGTTAGGGGTTAGGCTTAGGGTTAGCGTTACGGTTAGGGGTTAGGGGTTAGGGTTAGGGCTAAGGTTAGGGTTAGGGTTAGGGTTAGGGTTAGGGCTAGGGTTAGGGTTAGGGTTAGGGTTACGGCTAGGGTTAGGGTTAGGGTTAGGTTAGGCTTAGGGTTAGGAGTTAGGGTTAGGGTTTCTATTAGGTTAGTTTTAAGGGCTAAGGTTAGTTTTAGGGTTAAGGTTGGGTTAGGGTTAGGATTAGGGTTAGGGTACGACTTAGGGCTAGGGTTAGGGCTAGGGTTAGGGTTAGGGTTAGGGTTAGGGTTTAGGGTTATGGTTAGGGTTAGGGGTTAGGGGTTAGGGGTTAGGCTTAGGGTTAGCGTTACGGTTAGGGGTTAGGGGTTAGGGTTAGGGCTAAGGTTAGGGTTAGGGTTAGGGTTAGGGTTAGGGCTAGGGTTAGGGTTAGGGTTAGGGTTACGGCTAGGGTTAGGGTTAGGGTTAGGTTAGGCTTAGGGTTAGGAGTTAGGGTTAGGGTTTCTATTAGGTTAGTTTTAAGGGCTAAGGTTAGTTTTAGGGTTAAGGTTGGGTTAGGGTTAGGATTAGGGTTAGGGTACGACTTAGGGCTAGGGTTAGGGCTAGGGTTAGGGTTAGGGTTAGGGTTAGGGTTTAGGGTTATGGTTAGGGTTAGGGGTTAGGGGTTAGGGGTTAGGCTTAGGGTTAGCGTTACGGTTAGGGGTTAGGGGTTAGGGTTAGGGCTAAGGTTAGGGTTAGGGTTAGGGTTAGGGTTAGGGCTAGGGTTAGGGTTAGGGTTAGGGTTACGGCTAGGGTTAGGGTTAGGGTTAGGTTAGGCTTAGGGTTAGGAGTTAGGGTTAGGGTTTCTATTAGGTTAGTTTTAAGGGCTAAGGTTAGTTTTAGGGTTAAGGTTGGGTTAGGGTTAGGATTAGGGTTAGGGTACGACTTAGGGCTAGGGTTAGGGCTAGGGTTAGGGTTAGGGTTAGGGTTAGGGTTTAGGGTTATGGTTAGGGTTAGGGGTTAGGGGTTAGGGGTTAGGCTTAGGGTTAGCGTTACGGTTAGGGGTTAGGGGTTAGGGTTAGGGCTAAGGTTAGGGTTAGGGTTAGGGTTAGGGTTAGGGCTAGGGTTAGGGTTAGGGTTAGGGTTACGGCTAGGGTTAGGGTTAGGGTTAGGTTAGGCTTAGGGTTAGGAGTTAGGGTTAGGGTTTCTATTAGGTTAGTTTTAAGGGCTAAGGTTAGTTTTAGGGTTAAGGTTGGGTTAGGGTTAGGATTAGGGTTAGGGTACGACTTAGGGCTAGGGTTAGGGCTAGGGTTAGGGTTAGGGTTAGGGTTAGGGTTTAGGGTTATGGTTAGGGTTAGGGGTTAGGGGTTAGGGGTTAGGCTTAGGGTTAGCGTTACGGTTAGGGGTTAGGGGTTAGGGTTAGGGCTAAGGTTAGGGTTAGGGTTAGGGTTAGGGTTAGGGCTAGGGTTAGGGTTAGGGTTAGGGTTACGGCTAGGGTTAGGGTTAGGGTTAGGTTAGGCTTAGGGTTAGGAGTTAGGGTTAGGGTTTCTATTAGGTTAGTTTTAAGGGCTAAGGTTACTTTTAGGGTTAAGGTTGGGTTAGGGTTAGGATTAGGGTTAGGGTACGACTTAGGGCTAGGGTTAGGGCTAGGGTTAGGGTTAGGGTTAGGGTTAGGGTTTAGGGTTATGGTTAGGGTTAGGGGTTAGGGGTTAGGGGTTAGGCTTAGGGTTAGCGTTACGGTTAGGGGTTAGGGGTTAGGGTTAGGGCTAAGGTTAGGGTTAGGGTTAGGGTTAGGGTTAGGGCTAGGGTTAGGGTTAGGGTTAGGGTTACGGCTAGGGTTAGGGTTAGGGTTAGGTTAGGCTTAGGGTTAGGAGTTAGGGTTAGGGTTTCTATTAGGTTAGTTTTAAGGGCTAAGGTTAGTTTTAGGGTTAAGGTTGGGTTAGGGTTAGGATTAGGGTTAGGGTACGACTTAGGGCTAGGGTTAGGGCTAGGGTTAGGGTTAGGGTTAGGGTTAGGGTTTAGGGTTATGGTTAGGGTTAGGGGTTAGGGGTTAGGGGTTAGGCTTAGGGTTAGCGTTACGGTTAGGGGTTAGGGGTTAGGGTTAGGGCTAAGGTTAGGGTTAGGGTTAGGGTTAGGGTTAGGGCTAGGGTTAGGGTTAGGGTTAGGGTTACGGCTAGGGTTAGGGTTAGGGTTAGGTTAGGCTTAGGGTTAGGAGTTAGGGTTAGGGTTTCTATTAGGTTAGTTTTAAGGGCTAAGGTTAGTTTTAGGGTTAAGGTTGGGTTAGGGTTAGGATTAGGGTTAGGGTACGACTTAGGGCTAGGGTTAGGGCTAGGATTAGGGTTAGGGTTAGGGTTAGGGTTTAGGGTTATGGTTAGGGTTAGGGGTTAGGGGTTAGGGGTTAGGCTTAGGGTTAGCGTTACGGTTAGGGGTTAGGGGTTAGGGTTAGGGCTAAGGTTAGGGTTAGGGTTAGGGTTAGGGTTAGGGCTAGGGTTAGGGTTAGGGTTAGGGTTACGGCTAGGGTTAGGGTTAGGGTTAGGTTAGGCTTAGGGTTAGGACTTAGGGTTAGGGTTTCTATTAGGTTAGTTTTAAGGGCTAAGGTTAGTTTTAGGGTTAAGGTTGGGTTAGGGTTAGGATTAGGGTTAGGGTACGACTTAGGGCTAGGGTTAGGGCTAGGGTTAGGGTTAGGGTTAGGGTTAGGGTTTAGGGTTATGGTTAGGGTTAGGGGTTAGGGGTTAGGGGTTAGGCTTAGGGTTAGCGTTACGGTTAGGGGTTAGGGGTTAGGGCTAAGGTTAGGGTTAGGGTTAGGGTTAGGGTTAGGGCTAGGGTTAGGGTTAGGGTTAGGGTTACGGCTAGGGTTAGGGTTAGGGTTAGGTTAGGCTTAGGGTTAGGAGTTAGGGTTAGGGTTTCTATTAGGTTAGTTTTAAGGGCTAAGGTTAGTTTTAGGGTTAAGGTTGGGTTAGGGTTAGGATTAGGGTTAGGGTACGACTTAGGGCTAGGGTTAGGGCTAGGGTTAGGGTTAGGGTTAGGGTTAGGTTTTAGGGTTATGGTTAGGGTTAGGGGTTAGGGGTTAGGGGTTAGGCTTAGGGTTAGCGTTACGGTTAGGGGTTAGGGGTTAGGGTTAGGGCTAAGGTTAGGGTTAGGGTTAGGGTTAGGGTTAGGGCTAGGGTTAGGGTTAGGGTTAGGGTTACGGCTAGGGTTAGGGTTAGGGTTAGGTTAGGCTTAGGGTTAGGAGTTAGGGTTAGGGTTTCTATTAGGTTAGTTTTAAGGGCTAAGGTTAGTTTTAGGGTTAAGGTTGGGTTAGGGTTAGGATTAGGGTTAGGGTACGACTTAGGGCTAGGGTTAGGGCTAGGGTTAGGGTTAGGGTTAGGGTTAGGGTTTAGGGTTATGGTTAGGGTTAGGGGTTAGGGGTTAGGGGTTAGGCTTAGGGTTAGCGTTACGGTTAGGGGTTAGGGGTTAGGGTTAGGGCTAAGGTTAGGGTTAGGGTTAGGGTTAGGGTTAGGGCTAGGGTTAGGGTTAGGGTTAGGGTTACGGCTAGGGTTAGGGTTAGGGTTAGGTTACGCTTAGGGTTAGGAGTTAGGGTTAGGGTTTCTATTAGGTTAGTTTTAAGGGCTAAGGTTAGTTTTAGGGTTAAGGTTGGGTTAGGGTTAGGATTAGGGTTAGGGTACGACTTAGGGCTAGGGTTAGGGCTAGGGTTAGGGTTAGGGTTAGGGTTAGGGTTTAGGGTTATGGTTAGGGTTAGGGGTTAGGGGTTAGGGGTTAGGCTTAGGGTTAGCGTTACGGTTAGGGGTTAGGGGTTAGGGTTAGGGCTAAGGTTAGGGTTAGGGTTAGGGTTAGGGTTAGGGCTAGGGTTAGGGTTAGGGTTAGGGTTACGGCTAGGGTTAGGGTTAGGGTTAGGTTAGGCTTAGGGTTAGGAGTTAGGGTTAGGGTTTCTATTAGGTTAGTTTTAAGGGCTAAGGTTACTTTTAGGGTTAAGGTTGGGTTAGGGTTAGGATTAGGGTTAGGGTACGACTTAGGGCTAGGGTTAGGGCTAGGGTTAGGGTTAGGGTTAGGGTTAGGGTTTAGGGTTATGGTTAGGGTTAGGGGTTAGGGGTTAGGGGTTAGGCTTAGGGTTAGCGTTACGGTTAGGGGTTAGGGGTTAGGGTTAGGGCTAAGGTTAGGGTTAGGGTTAGGGTTAGGGTTAGGGCTAGGGTTAGGGTTAGGGTTAGGGTTACGGCTAGGGTTAGGGTTAGGGTTAGGTTAGGCTTAGGGTTAGGAGTTAGGGTTAGGGTTTCTATTAGGTTAGTTTTAAGGGCTAAGGTTAGTTTTAGGTTAAGGTTGGGTTAGGGGTTAGGATTAGGGTTAGGGTACGACTTAGGGCTAGGGTTAGGGCTAGGGTTAGGGTTAGGGTTAGGGTTAGGGTTTAGGGTTATGGTTAGGGTTAGGGGTTAGGGGTTAGGGGTTAGGCTTAGGGTTAGCGTTACGGTTAGGGGTTAGGGGTTAGGGTTAGGGCTAAGGTTAGGGTTAGGGTTAGGGTTAGGGTTAGGGCTAGGGTTAGGGTTAGGGTTAGGGTTACGGCTAGGGTTAGGGTTAGGGTTAGGTTAGGCTTAGGGTTAGGAGTTAGGGTTAGGGTTTCTATTAGGTTAGTTTTAAGGGCTAAGGTTAGTTTTAGGGTTAAGGTTGGGTTAGGGTTAGGATTAGGGTTAGGGTACGACTTAGGGCTAGGGTTAGGGCTAGGGTTAGGGTTAGGGTTAGGGTTAGGGTTTAGGGTTATGGTTAGGGTTAGGGGTTAGGGGTTAGGGGTTAGGCTTAGGGTTAGCGTTACGGTTAGGGGTTAGGGGTTAGGGTTAGGGCTAAGGTTAGGGTTAGGGTTAGGGTTAGGGTTAGGGCTAGGGTTAGGGTTAGGGTTAGGGTTACGGCTAGGGTTAGGGTTAGGGTTAGGTTAGGCTTAGGGTTAGGAGTTAGGGTTAGGGGTTTCTATTAGGTTAGTTTTAAGGGCTAAGGTTAGTTTTAGGGTTAAGGTTGGGTTAGGGTTAGGATTAGGGTTAGGGTACGACTTAGGGCTAGGGTTAGGGCTAGGGTTAGGGTTAGGGTTAGGGTTAGGGTTTAGGGTTATGGTTAGGGTTAGGGGTTAGGGGTTAGGGGTTAGGCTTAGGGTTAGCGTTACGGTTAGGGGTTAGGGGTTAGGGTTAGGGCTAAGGTTAGGGTTAGGGTTAGGGTTAGGGTTAGGGCTAGGGTTAGGGTTAGGGTTAGGGTTACGGCTAGGGTTAGGGTTAGGGTTAGGTTAGGCTTAGGGTTAGGAGTTAGGGTTAGGGTTTCTATTAGGTTAGTTTTAAGGGCTAAGGTTACTTTTAGGGTTAAGGTTGGGTTAGGGTTAGGATTAGGGTTAGGGTACGACTTAGGGCTAGGGTTAGGGCTAGGGTTAGGGTTAGGGTTAGGGTTAGGGTTTAGGGTTATGGTTAGGGTTAGGGGTTAGGGGTTAGGGGTTAGGCTTAGGGTTAGCGTTACGGTTAGGGGTTAGGGGTTAGGGTTAGGGCTAAGGTTAGGGTTAGGGTTAGGGTTAGGGTTAGGGCTAGGGTTAGGGTTAGGGTTAGGGTTACGGCTAGGGTTAGGGTTAGGGTTAGGTTAGGCTTAGGGTTAGGAGTTAGGGTTAGGGTTTCTATTAGGTTAGTTTTAAGGGCTAAGGTTACTTTTAGGGTTAAGGTTGGGTTAGGGTTAGGATTAGGGTTAGGGTACGACTTAGGGCTAGGGTTAGGGCTAGGGTTAGGGTTAGGGTTAGGGTTAGGGTTTAGGGTTATGGTTAGGGTTAGGGGTTAGGGGTTAGGGGTTAGGCTTAGGGTTAGCGTTACGGTTAGGGGTTAGGGGTTAGGGTTAGGGCTAAGGTTAGGGTTAGGGTTAGGGTTAGGGTTAGGGCTAGGGTTAGGGTTAGGGTTAGGGTTACGGCTAGGGTTAGGGTTAGGGTTAGGTTAGGCTTAGGGTTAGGAGTTAGGGTTAGGGTTTCTATTAGGTTAGTTTTAAGGGCTAAGGTTAGTTTTAGGGTTAAGGTTGGGTTAGGGTTAGGATTAGGGTTAGGGTACGACTTAGGGCTAGGGTTAGGGCTAGGGTTAGGGTTAGGGTTAGGGTTAGGGTTTAGGGTTATGGTTAGGGTTAGGGGTTAGGGGTTAGGGGTTAGGCTTAGGGTTAGCGTTACGGTTAGGGGTTAGGGGTTAGGGTTAGGGCTAAGGTTAGGGTTAGGGTTAGGGTTAGGGTTAGGGCTAGGGTTAGGGTTAGGGTTAGGGTTACGGCTAGGGTTAGGGTTAGGGTTAGGTTAGGCTTAGGGTTAGGAGTTAGGGTTAGGGTTTCTATTAGGTTAGTTTTAAGGGCTAAGGTTAGTTTTAGGGTTAAGGTTGGGTTAGGGTTAGGATTAGGGTTAGGGTACGACTTAGGGCTAGGGTTAGGGCTAGGGTTAGGGTTAGGGTTAGGGTTAGGGTTTAGGGTTATGGTTAGGGTTAGGGGTTAGGGGTTAGGGGTTAGGCTTAGGGTTAGCGTTACGGTTAGGGGTTAGGGGTTAGGGTTAGGGCTAAGGTTAGGGTTAGGGTTAGGGTTAGGGTTAGGGCTAGGGTTAGGGTTAGGGTTAGGGTTACGGCTAGGGTTAGGGTTAGGGTTAGGTTAGGCTTAGGGTTAGGAGTTAGGGTTAGGGTTTCTATTAGGTTAGTTTTAAGGGCTAAGGTTAGTTTTAGGTTTAAGGTTGGGTTAGGGTTAGGATTAGGGTTAGGGTACGACTTAGGGCTAGGGTTAGGGCTAGGGTTAGGGTTAGGGTTAGGGTTAGGGTTTAGGGTTATGGTTAGGGTTAGGGGTTAGGGGTTAGGGGTTAGGTTTAGGGTTAGCGTTACGGTTAGGGGTTAGGGGTTAGGGTTAGGGCTAAGGTTAGGGTTAGGGTTAGGGTTAGGGTTAGGGCTAGGGTTAGGGTTAGGGTTACGGCTAGGGTTAGGGTTAGGGTTAGGTTAGGCTTAGGGTTAGGAGTTAGGGTTAGGGTTTCTGTTAGGTTAGTTTTAAGGGCTAAGGTTAGTTTTAGGGTTAAGGTTGGGTTAGGGTTAGGATTAGGGTTAGGGTACGACTTAGGGCTAGGGTTAGGGCTAGGGTTAGGGTTAGGGTTAGGGTTAGGGTTTAGGGTTATGGTTAGGGTTAGGGGTTAGGGGTTAGGGGTTAGGCTTAGGGTTAGCGTTACGGTTAGGGGTTAGGGGTTAGGGTTAGGGCTAAGGTTAGGGTTAGGGTTAGGGTTAGGGTTAGGGCTAGGGTTAGGGTTAGGGTTAGGGTTACGGCTAGGGTTAGGGTTAGGGTTAGGTTAGGCTTAGGGTTAGGAGTTAGGGTTAGGGTTTCTATTAGGTTAGTTTTAAGGGCTAAGGTTAGTTTTAGGGTTAAGGTTGGGTTAGGGTTAGGATTAGGGTTAGGGTACGACTTAGGGCTAGGGTTAGGGCTAGGGTTAGGGTTAGGGTTAGGGTTAGGGTTTAGGGTTATGGTTAGGGTTAGGGGTTAGGGGTTAGGGGTTAGGCTTAGGGTTAGCGTTACGGTTAGGGGTTAGGGGTTAGGGTTAGGGCTAAGGTTAGGGTTAGGGTTAGGGTTAGGGTTAGGGCTAGGGTTAGGGTTAGGGTTACGGCTAGGGTTAGGGTTAGGGTTAGGTTAGGCTTAGGGTTAGGAGTTAGGGTTAGGGTTTCTGTTAGGTTAGTTTTAAGGGCTAAGGTTAGTTTTAGGGTTAAGGTTGGGTTAGGGTTAGGATTAGGGTTAGGGTACGACTTAGGGCTAGGGTTAGGGCTAGGGTTAGGGTTAGGGTTAGGGTTAGGGTTTAGGGTTATGGTTAGGGTTAGGGGTTAGGGGTTAGGGGTTAGGCTTAGGGTTAGCGTTACGGTTAGGGGTTAGGGGTTAGGGTTAGGGCTAAGGTTAGGGTTAGGGTTAGGGTTAGGGTTAGGGCTAGGGTTAGGGTTAGGCTTAGGGTTACGGCTAGGGTTAGGGTTAGGGTTAGGTTAGGCTTAGGGTTAGGAGTTAGGGTTAGGGTTTCTATTAGGTTAGTTTTAAGGGCTAAGGTTAGTTTTAGGGTTAAGGTTGGGTTAGGGTTAGGATTAGGGTTAGGGTACGACTTAGGGCTAGGGTTAGGGCTAGGGTTAGGGTTAGGGTTAGGGTTAGGGTTTAGGGTTATGGTTAGGGTTAGGGGTTAGGGGTTAGGGGTTAGGCTTAGGGTTAGCGTTACGGTTAGGGGTTAGGGGTTAGGGTTAGGGCTAAGGTTAGGGTTAGGGTTAGGGTTAGGGTTAGGGCTAGGGTTAGGGTTAGGGTTAGGGTTACGGCTAGGGTTAGGGTTAGGGTTAGGTTAGGCTTAGGGTTAGGAGTTAGGGTTAGGGTTTCTATTAGGTTAGTTTTAAGGGCTAAGGTTACTTTTAGGGTTAAGGTTGGGTTAGGGTTAGGATTAGGGTTAGGGTACGACTTAGGGCTAGGGTTAGGGCTAGGGTTAGGGTTAGGGTTAGGGTTAGGGTTTAGGGTTATGGTTAGGGTTAGGGGTTAGGGGTTAGGGGTTAGGCTTAGGGTTAGCGTTACGGTTAGGGGTTAGGGGTTAGGGTTAGGGCTAAGGTTAGGGTTAGGGTTAGGGTTAGGGTTAGGGCTAGGGTTAGGGTTAGGGTTAGGGTTACGGCTAGGGTTAGGGTTAGGGTTAGGTTAGGCTTAGGGTTAGGAGTTCGGGTTAGGGTTTCTATTAGGTTAGTTTTAAGGGCTAAGGTTAGTTTTAGGGTTAAGGTTGGGTTAGGGTTAGGATTAGGGTTAGGGTACGACTTAGGGCTAGGGTTAGGGCTAGGGTTAGGGTTAGGGTTAGGGTTAGGGTTTAGGGTTATGGTTAGGGTTAGGGGTTAGGGGTTAGGGGTTAGGCTTAGGGTTAGCGTTACGGTTAGGGGTTAGGGGTTAGGGTTAGGGCTAAGGTTAGGGTTAGGGTTAGGGTTAGGGTTAGGGCTAGGGTTAGGGTTAGGGTTAGGGTTACGGCTAGGGTTAGGGTTAGGGTTAGGTTAGGCTTAGGGTTAGGAGTTAGGGTTAGGGTTTCTATTAGGTTAGTTTTAAGGGCTAAGGTTAGTTTTAGGGTTAAGGTTGGGTTAGGGTTAGGATTAGGGTTAGGGTACGACTTAGGGCTAGGGTTAGGGCTAGGGTTAGGGTTAGGGTTAGGGTTAGGGTTTAGGGTTATGGTTAGGGTTAGGGGTTAGGGGTTAGGGGTTAGGCTTAGGGTTAGCGTTACGGTTAGGGGTTAGGGGTTAGGGCTAAGGTTAGGGTTAGGGTTAGGGTTAGGGTTAGGGCTAGGGTTAGGGTTAGGGTTAGGGTTACGGCTAGGGTTAGGGTTAGGGTTAGGTTAGGCTTAGGGTTAGGAGTTAGGGTTAGGGTTTCTATTAGGTTAGTTTTAAGGGCTAAGGTTAATTTTAGGGTTAAGGTTGGGTTAGGGTTAGGATTAGGGTTAGGGTACGACTTAGGGCTAGGGTTAGGGCTAGGGTTAGGGTTAGGGTTAGGGTTAGGGTTTAGGGTTATGGTTAGGGTTAGGGGTTAGGGGTTAGGGGTTAGGCTTAGGGTTAGCGTTACGGTTAGGGGTTAGGGGTTAGGGTTAGGGCTAAGGTTAGGGTTAGGGTTAGGGTTAGGGTTAGGGCTAGGGTTAGGGTTAGGGTTAGGGTTACGGCTAGGGTTAGGGTTAGGGTTAGGTTAGGCTTAGGGTTAGGAGTTAGGGTTAGGGTTTCTATTAGGTTAGTTTTAAGGGCTAAGGTTAGTTTTAGGGTTAAGGTTGGGTTAGGGTTAGGATTAGGGTTAGGGTACGACTTAGGGCTAGGGTTAGGGCTAGGGTTAGGGTTAGGGTTAGGGTTAGGGTTTAGGGTTATGGTTAGGGTTAGGGGTTAGGGGTTAGGGGTTAGGCTTAGGGTTAGCGTTACGGTTAGGGGTTAGGGGTTAGGGTTAGGGCTAAGGTTAGGGTTAGGGTTAGGGTTAGGGTTAGGGCTAGGGTTAGGGTTAGGGTTAGGGTTACGGCTAGGGTTAGGGTTAGGGTTAGGTTAGGCTTAGGGTTAGGAGTTAGGGTTAGGGTTTCTATTAGGTTAGTTTTAAGGGCTAAGGTTAGTTTTAGGGTTAAGGTTGGGTTAGGGTTAGGATTAGGGTTAGGGTACGACTTAGGGCTAGGGTTAGGGCTAGGGTTAGGGTTAGGGTTAGGGTTAGGGTTTAGGGTTATGGTTAGGGTTAGGGGTTAGGGGTTAGGGGTTAGGCTTAGGGTTAGCGTTACGGTTAGGGGTTAGGGGTTAGGGTTAGGGCTAAGGTTAGGGTTAGGGTTAGGGTTAGGGTTAGGGCTAGGGTTAGGGTTACGGCTAGGGTTAGGGTTAGGGTTAGGTTAGGCTTAGGGTTAGGAGTTAGGGTTAGGGTTTCTATTAGGTTAGTTTTAAGGGCTAAGGTTAGTTTTAGGGTTAATGTTGGGGTTAGGATTAGGGTTAGGGTACGACTTAGGGCTAGGGTTAGGGCTAGGGTTAGGGTTAGGGTTAGGGTTAGGGTTTAGGGTTATGGTTAGGGTTAGGGGTTAGGGGTTAGGGGTTAGGCTTAGGGTTAGCGTTACGGTTAGGGGTTAGGGGTTAGGGTTAGGGCTAAGGTTAGGGTTAGGGTTAGGGTTAGGGTTAGGGCTAGGGTTAGGGTTAGGCTTAGGGTTACGGCTAGGGTTAGGGTTAGGGTTAGGTTAGGCTTAGGGTTAGGAGTTAGGGTTAGGGTTTCTATTAGGTTAGTTTTAAGGGCTAAGGTTAGTTTTAGGGTTAAGGTTGGGTTAGGAGTAAGTTAGGATTAGGGTTAGGGTACGACTTAGGGCTAGGGTTAGGGCTAGGGTTAGGGTTAGGGTTAGGGTTAGGGTTTAGGGTTATGGTTAGGGTTAGGGGTTAGGGGTTAGGGGTTAGGCTTAGGGTTAGCGTTACGGTTAGGGGTTAGGGGTTAGGGTTAGGGCTAAGGTTAGGGTTAGGGTTAGGGTTAGGGTTAGGGCTAGGGTTAGGGTTAGGGTTAGGGTTACGGCTAGGGTTAGGGTTAGGGTTAGGTTAGGCTTAGGGTTAGGAGTTAGGGTTAGGGTTTCTATTAGGTTAGTTTTAAGGGCTAAGGTTAGTTTTAGGGTTAAGGTTGGGTTAGGGTTAGGATTAGGGTTAGGGTACGACTTAGGGCTAGGGTTAGGGCTAGGGTTAGGGTTAGGGTTAGGGTTAGGGTTTAGGGTTATGGTTAGGGTTAGGGGTTAGGGGTTAGGGGTTAGGCTTAGGGTTAGCGTTACGGTTAGGGGTTAGGGGTTAGGGTTAGGGCTAAGGTTAGGGTTAGGGTTAGGGTTAGGGTTAGGGCTAGGGTTAGGGTTAGGGTTAGGGTTACGGCTAGGGTTAGGGTTAGGGTTAGGTTAGGCTTAGGGTTAGGAGTTAGGGTTAGGGTTTCTATTAGGTTAGTTTTAAGGGCTAAGGTTAGTTTTAGGGTTAAGGTTGGGTTAGGGTTAGGATTAGGGTTAGGGTACGACTTAGGGCTAGGGTTAGGGCTAGGGTTAGGGTTAGGGTTAGGGTTAGGGTTTAGGGTTATGGTTAGGGTTAGGGGTTAGGGGTTAGGGGTTAGGCTTAGGGTTAGCGGTACGGTTAGGGGTTAGGGGTTAGGGCTAAGGTTAGGGTTAGGGTTAGGGTTAGGGTTAGGGCTAGGGTTAGGGTTAGGGTTAGGGTTACGGCTAGGGTTAGGGTTAGGGTTAGGTTAGGCTTAGGGTTAGGAGTTAGGGTTAGGGTTTCTATTAGGTTAGTTTTAAGGGCTAAGGTTAGTTTTAGGGTTAAGGTTGGGTTAGGGTTAGGATTAGGGTTAGGGTACGACTTAGGGCTAGGGTTAGGGCTAGGGTTAGGGTTAGGGTTAGGGTTAGGGTTTAGGGTTATGGTTAGGGTTAGGGGTTAGGGGTTAGGGGTTAGGCTTAGGGTTAGCGTTACGGTTAGGGGTTAGGGGTTAGGGTTAGGGCTAAGGTTAGGGTTAGGGTTAGGGTTAGGGTTAGGGCTAGGGTTAGGGTTAGGGTTAGGGTTACGGCTAGGGTTAGGGTTAGGGTTAGGTTAGGCTTAGGGTTAGGAGTTAGGGTTAGGGTTTCTATTAGGTTAGTTTTAAGGGCTAAGGTTAGTTTTAGGGTTAAGGTTGGGTTAGGGTTAGGATTAGGGTTAGGGTACGACTTAGGGCTAGGGTTAGGGCTAGGGTTAGGGTTAGGGTTAGGGTTAGGGTTTAGGGTTATGGTTAGGGTTAGGGGTTAGGGGTTAGGGGTTAGGCTTAGGGTTAGCGTTACGGTTAGGGGTTAGGGGTTAGGGTTAGGGCTAAGGTTAGGGTTAGGGTTAGGGTTAGGGTTAGGGCTAGGGTTAGGGTTAGGGTTAGGGTTACGGCTAGGGTTAGGGTTAGGGTTAGGTTAGGCTTAGGGTTAGGAGTTAGGGTTAGGGTTTCTATTAGGTTAGTTTTAAGGGCTAAGGTTAGTTTTAGGGTTAAGGTTGGGTTAGGGTTAGGATTAGGGTTAGGGTACGACTTAGGGCTAGGGTTAGGGCTAGGGTTAGGGTTAGGGTTAGGGTTAGGGTTTAGGGTTATGGTTAGGGTTAGGGGTTAGGGGTTAGGGGTTAGGCTTAGGGTTAGCGTTACGGTTAGGGGTTAGGGGTTAGGGTTAGGGCTAAGGTTAGGGTTAGGGTTAGGGTTAGGGTTAGGGCTAGGGTTAGGGTTACGGCTAGGGTTAGGGTTAGGGTTAGGTTAGGCTTAGGGTTAGGAGTTAGGGTTAGGGTTTCTATTATGTTAGTTTTAAGGGCTAAGGTTAGTTTTAGGGTTAAGGTTGGGTTAGGGTTAGGATTAGGGTTAGGGTACGACTTAGGGCTAGGGTTAGGGCTAGGGTTAGGGTTAGGGTTAGGGTTAGGGTTTAGGGTTATGGTTAGGGTTAGGGGTTAGGTGTTAGGGGTTAGGCTTAGGGTTAGCGTTACGGTTAGGGGTTAGGGGTTAGGGTTAGGGCTAAGGTTAGGGTTAGGGTTAGGGTTAGGGTTAGGGCTAGGGTTAGGGTTAGGGTTAGGGTTACGGCTAGGGTTAGGGTTAGGGTTAGGTTAGGCTTAGGGTTAGGAGTTAGGGTTAGGGTTTCTATTAGGTTAGTTTTAAGGGCTAAGGTTAGTTTTAGGGTTAAGTTTGGGTTAGGGTTAGGATTAGGCTTAGGGTACGACTTAGGGCTAGGGTTAGGGCTAGGGTTAGGGTTAGGGTTAGGGTTAGGGTTTAGGGTTATGGTTAGGGTTAGGGGTTAGGGGTTAGGGGTTAGGCTTAGGGTTAGCGTTACGGTTAGGGGTTAGGGGTTAGGGTTAGGGCTAAGGTTAGGGTTAGGGTTAGGGTTAGGGTTAGGGCTAGGGTTAGGGTTAGGGTTAGGGTTACGGCTAGGGTTAGGGTTAGGGTTAGGTTAGGCTTAGGGTTAGGAGTTAGGGTTAGGGTTTCTATTAGGTTAGTTTTAAGGGCTAAGGTTAGTTTTAGGGTTAAGGTTGGGTTAGGGTTAGGATTAGGGTTAGGGTACGACTTAGGGCTAGGGTTAGGGCTAGGGTTAGGGTTAGGGTTAGGGTTAGGGTTTAGGGTTATGGTTAGGGTTAGGGGTTAGGGGTTAGGGGTTAGGCTTAGGGTTAGCGTTACGGTTAGGGGTTAGGGGTTAGGGTTAGGGCTAAGGTTAGGGTTAGGGTTAGGGTTAGGGTTAGGGCTAGGGTTAGGGTTAGGGTTAGGGTTACGGCTAGGGTTAGGGTTAGGTTAGGCTTAGGGTTAGGAGTTAGGGTTAGGGTTTCTATTAGGTTAGTTTTAAGGGCTAAGGTTAGTTTTAGGGTTAAGGTTGGGTTAGGGTTAGGATTAGGGTTAGGGTACGACTTAGGGCTAGGGTTAGGGCTAGGGTTAGGGTTAGGGTTAGGGTTAGGGTTTAGGGTTATGGTTAGGGTTAGGGGTTAGGGGTTAGGGGTTAGGCTTAGGGTTAGCGTTACGGTTAGGGGTTAGGGGTTAGGGCTAAGGTTAGGGTTAGGGTTAGGGTTAGGGTTAGGGCTAGGGTTAGGGTTAGGGTTAGGGTTACGGCTAGGGTTAGGGTTAGGGTTAGGTTAGGCTTAGGGTTAGGAGTTAGGGTTAGGGTTTCTATTAGGTTAGTTTTAAGGGCTAAGGTTAGTTTTAGGGTTAAGGTTGGGTTAGGGTTAGGATTAGGGTTAGGGTACGACTTAGGGCTAGGGTTAGGGCTAGGGTTAGGGTTAGGGTTAGGGTTAGGGTTTAGGGTTATGGTTAGGGTTAGGGGTTAGGGGTTAGGGGTTAGGCTTAGGGTTAGCGTTACGGTTAGGGGTTAGGGGTTAGGGTTAGGGCTAAGGTTAGGGTTAGGGTTAGGGTTAGGGTTAGGGCTAGGGTTAGGGTTAGGGTTAGGGTTACGGCTAGGGTTAGGGTTAGGGTTAGGTTAGGCTTAGGGTTAGGAGTTAGGGTTAGGGTTTCTATTAGGTTAGTTTTAAGGGCTAAGGTTAGTTTTAGGGTTAAGGTTGGGTTAGGGTTAGGATTAGGGTTAGGGTACGACTTAGGGCTAGGGTTAGGGCTAGGGTTAGGGTTAGGGTTAGGGTTAGGGTTTAGGGTTATGGTTAGGGTTAGGGGTTAGGGGTTAGGGGTTAGGCTTAGGGTTAGCGTTACGGTTAGGGGTTAGGGTTAGGGCTAAGGTTAGGGTTAGGGTTAGGGTTAGGGTTAGGGCTAGGGTTAGGGTTAGGGTTAGGGTTACGGCTAGGGTTAGGGTTAGGGTTAGGTTAGGCTTAGGGTTAGGAGTTAGGGTTAGGGTTTCTATTAGGTTAGTTTTAAGGGCTAAGGTTAGTTTTAGGGTTAAGGTTGGGTTAGGGTTAGGATTAGGGTTAGGGTACGACTTAGGGCTAGGGTTAGGGCTAGGGTTAGGGTTAGGGTTAGGGTTAGGGTTTAGGGTTATGGTTAGGGTTAGGGGTTAGGGGTTAGGGGTTAGGCTTAGGGTTAGCGTTACGGTTAGGGGTTAGGGGTTAGGGTTAGGGCTAAGGTTAGGGTTAGGGTTAGGGTTAGGGTTAGGGCTAGGGTTAGGGTTAGGGTTAGGGTTACGGCTAGGGTTAGGGTTAGGGTTAGGTTAGGCTTAGGGTTAGGAGTTAGGGTTAGGGTTTCTATTAGGTTAGTTTTAAGGGCTAAGGTTAGTTTTAGGTTTAAGGTTGGGTTAGGGTTAGGATTAGGGTTAGGGTACGACTTAGGGCTAGGGTTAGGGCTAGGGTTAGGGTTAGGGTTAGGGTTAGGGTTTAGGGTTATGGTTAGGGTTAGGGGTTAGGTGTTAGGGGTTAGGTTTAGGGTTAGCGTTACGGTTAGGGGTTAGGGGTTAGGGTTAGGGCTAAGGTTAGGGTTAGGGTTAGGGTTAGGGTTAGGGCTAGGGTTAGGGTTAGGGTTACGGCTAGGGTTAGGGTTAGGGTTAGGTTAGGCTTAGGGTTAGGAGTTAGGGTTAGGGTTTCTGTTAGGTTAGTTTTAAGGGCTAAGGTTAGTTTTAGGGTTAAGGTTGGGTTAGGGTTAGGATTAGGGTTAGGGTACGACTTAGGGCTAGGGTTAGGGCTAGGGTTAGGGTTAGGGTTAGGGTTAGGGTTTAGGGTTATGGTTAGGGTTAGGGGTTAGGGGTTAGGGGTTAGGCTTAGGGTTAGCATTACGGTTAGGGGTTAGGGGTTAGGGTTAGGGCTAAGGTTAGGGTTAGGGTTAGGGTTAGGGTTAGGGCTAGGGTTAGGGTTAGGGTTAGGGTTACGGCTAGGGTTAGGGTTAGGGTTAGGTTAGGCTTAGGGTTAGGAGTTAGGGTTAGGGTTTCTATTAGGTTAGTTTTAAGGGCTAAGGTTAGTTTTAGGGTTAAGGTTGGGTTAGGGTTAGGATTAGGGTTAGGGTACGACTTAGGGCTAGGGTTAGGGCTAGGGTTAGGGTTAGGGTTAGGGTTAGGGTTTAGGGTTATGGTTAGGGTTAGGGGTTAGGGGTTAGGGGTTAGGCTTAGGGTTAGCGTTACGGTTAGGGGTTAGGGGTTAGGGTTAGGGCTAAGGTTAGGGTTAGGGTTAGGGTTAGGGTTAGGGCTAGGGTTAGGGTTAGGGTTACGGCTAGGGTTAGGGTTAGGGTTAGGTTAGGCTTAGGGTTAGGAGTTAGGGTTAGGGTTTCTGTTAGGTTAGTTTTAAGGGCTAAGGTTAGTTTTAGGGTTAAGGTTGGGTTAGGGTTAGGATTAGGGTTAGGGTACGACTTAGGGCTAGGGTTAGGGCTAGGGTTAGGGTTAGGGTTAGGGTTAGGGTTTAGGGTTATGGTTAGGGTTAGGGGTTAGGGGTTAGGGGTTAGGCTTAGGGTTAGCGTTACGGTTAGGGGTTAGGGGTTAGGGTTAGGGCTAAGGTTAGGGTTAGGGTTAGGGTTAGGGTTAGGGCTAGGGTTAGGGTTAGGCTTAGGGTTACGGCTAGGGTTAGGGTTAGGGTTAGGTTAGGCTTAGGGTTAGGAGTTAGGGTTAGGGTTTCTATTAGGTTAGTTTTAAGGGCTAAGGTTAGTTTTAGGGTTAAGGTTGGGTTAGGGTTAGGATTAGGGTTAGGGTACGACTTAGGGCTAGGTTTAGGGCTAGGGTTAGGGTTAGGGTTAGGGTTAGGGTTTAGGGTTATGGTTAGGGTTAGGGGTTAGGGGTTAGGGGTTAGGCTTAGGGTTAGCGTTACGGTTAGGGGTTAGGGGTTAGGGTTAGGGCTAAGGTTAGGGTTAGGGTTAGGGTTAGGGTTAGGGCTAGGGTTAGGGTTAGGGTTAGGGTTACGGCTAGGGTTAGGGTTAGGGTTAGGTTAGGCTTAGGGTTAGGAGTTAGGGTTAGGGTTTCTATTAGGTTAGTTTTAAGGGCTAAGGTTACTTTTAGGGTTAAGGTTGGGTTAGGGTTAGGATTAGGGTTAGGGTACGACTTAGGGCTAGGGTTAGGGCTAGGGTTAGGGTTAGGGTTAGGGTTAGGGTTTAGGGTTATGGTTAGGGTTAGGGGTTAGGGGTTAGGGGTTAGGCTTAGGGTTAGCGTTACGGTTAGGGGTTAGGGGTTAGGGTTAGGGCTAAGGTTAGGGTTAGGGTTAGGGTTAGGGTTAGGGCTAGGGTTAGGGTTAGGGTTAGGGTTACGGCTAGGGTTAGGGTTAGGGTTAGGTTAGGCTTAGGGTTAGGAGTTCGGGTTAGGGTTTCTATTAGGTTAGTTTTAAGGGCTAAGGTTAGTTTTAGGGTTAAGGTTGGGTTAGGGTTAGGATTAGGGTTAGGGTACGACTTAGGGCTAGGGTTAGGGCTAGGGTTAGGGTTAGGGTTAGGGTTAGGGTTTAGGGTTATGGTTAGGGTTAGGGGTTAGGGGTTAGGGGTTAGGCTTAGGGTTAGCGTTACGGTTAGGGGTTAGGGGTTAGGGTTAGGGCTAAGGTTAGGGTTAGGGTTAGGGTTAGGGTTAGGGCTAGGGTTAGGGTTAGGGTTAGGGTTACGGCTAGGGTTAGGGTTAGGGTTAGGTTAGGCTTAGGGTTAGGAGTTAGGGTTAGGGTTTCTATTAGGTTAGTTTTAAGGGCTAAGGTTAGTTTTAGGGTTAAGGTTGGGTTACGGTTAGGATTAGGGTTAGGGTACGACTTAGGGCTAGGGTTAGGGCTAGGGTTAGGGTTAGGGTTAGGGTTAGGGTTTAGGGTTATGGTTAGGGTTAGGGGTTAGGGGTTAGGGGTTAGGCTTAGGGTTAGCGTTACGGTTAGGGGTTAGGGGTTAGGGCTAAGGTTAGGGTTAGGGTTAGGGTTAGGGTTAGGGCTAGGGTTAGGGTTAGGGTTAGGGTTACGGCTAGGGTTAGGGTTAGGGTTAGGTTAGGCTTAGGGTTAGGAGTTAGGGTTAGGGTTTCTATTAGGTTAGTTTTAAGGGCTAAGGTTAATTTTAGGGTTAAGGTTGGGTTAGGGTTAGGATTAGGGTTAGGGTACGACTTAGGGCTAGGGTTAGGGCTAGGGTTAGGGTTAGGGTTAGGGTTAGGGTTTAGGGTTATGGTTAGGGTTAGGGGTTAGGGGTTAGGGGTTAGGCTTAGGGTTAGCGTTACGGTTAGGGGTTAGGGGTTAGGGTTAGGGCTAAGGTTAGGGTTAGGGTTAGGGTTAGGGTTAGGGCTAGGGTTAGGGTTAGGGTTAGGGTTACGGCTAGGGTTAGGGTTAGGGTTAGGTTAGGCTTAGGGTTAGGAGTTAGGGTTAGGGTTTCTATTAGGTTAGTTTTAAGGGCTAAGGTTAGTTTTAGGGTTAAGGTTGGGTTAGGGTTAGGATTAGGGTTAGGGTACGACTTAGGGCTAGGGTTAGGGCTAGGGTTAGGGTTAGGGTTAGGGTTAGGGTTTAGGGTTATGGTTAGGGTTAGGGGTTAGGGGTTAGGGGTTAGGCTTAGGGTTAGCGGTACGGTTAGGGGTTAGGGGTTAGGGCTAAGGTTAGGGTTAGGGTTAGGGTTAGGGTTAGGGCTAGGGTTAGGGTTAGGGTTAGGGTTACGGCTAGGGTTAGGGTTAGGGTTAGGTTAGGCTTAGGGTTAGGAGTTAGGGTTAGGGTTTCTATTAGGTTAGTTTTAAGGGCTAAGGTTAATTTTAGGGTTAAGGTTGGGTTAGGGTTAGGATTAGGGTTAGGGTACGACTTAGGGCTAGGGTTAGGGCTAGGGTTAGGGTTAGGGTTAGGGTTAGGGTTTAGGGTTATGGTTAGGGTTAGGGGTTAGGGGTTAGGGGTTAGGCTTGGGGTTAGCGTTACGGTTAGGGGTTAGGGGTTAGGGTTAGGGCTAAGGTTAGGGTTAGGGTTAGGGTTAGGGTTAGGGCTAGGGTTAGGGTTAGGGTTAGGGTTACGGCTAGGGTTAGGGTTAGGGTTAGGTTAGGCTTAGGGTTAGGAGTTAGGGTTAGGGTTTCTATTAGGTTAGTTTTAAGGGCTAAGGTTAGTTTTAGGGTTAAGGTTGGGTTAGGGTTAGGATTAGGGTTAGGGTACGACTTAGGGCTAGGGTTAGGGCTAGGGTTAGGGTTAGGGTTAGGGTTAGGGTTTAGGGTTATGGTTAGGGTTAGGGGTTAGGGGTTAGGGGTTAGGCTTAGGGTTAGCGTTACGGTTAGGGGTTAGGGGTTAGGGTTAGGGCTAAGGTTAGGGTTAGGGTTAGGGTTAGGGTTAGGGCTAGGGTTAGGGTTAGGGTTAGGGTTACGGCTAGGGTTAGGGTTAGGGTTAGGTTAGGCTTAGGGTTAGGAGTTAGGGTTAGGGTTTCTATTAGGTTAGTTTTAAGGGCTAAGGTTAGTTTTAGGGTTAAGGTTGGGTTAGGGTTAGGATTAGGGTTAGGGTACGACTTAGGGCTAGGGTTAGGGCTAGGGTTAGGGTTAGGGTTAGGGTTAGGGTTTAGGGTTATGGTTAGGGTTAGGGGTTAGGGGTTAGGGGTTAGGCTTAGGGTTAGCGTTACGGTTAGGGGTTAGGGGTTAGGGTTAGGGCTAAGGTTAGGGTTAGGGTTAGGGTTAGGGTTAGGGCTAGGGTTAGGGTTACGGCTAGGGTTAGGGTTAGGGTTAGGTTAGGCTTAGGGTTAGGAGTTAGGGTTAGGGTTTCTATTATGTTAGTTTTAAGGGCTAAGGTTAGTTTTAGGGTTAAGGTTGGGTTAGGGTTAGGATTAGGGTTAGGGTACGACTTAGGGCTAGGGTTAGGGCTAGGGTTAGGGTTAGGGTTAGGGTTAGGGTTTAGGGTTATGGTTAGGGTTAGGGGTTAGGTGTTAGGGGTTAGGCTTAGGGTTAGCGTTACGGTTAGGGGTTAGGGGTTAGGGTTAGGGCTAAGGTTAGGGTTAGGGTTAGGGTTAGGGTTAGGGCTAGGGTTAGGGTTAGGGTTAGGGTTACGGCTAGGGTTAGGGTTAGGGTTAGGTTAGGCTTAGGGTTAGGAGTTAGGGTTAGGGTTTCTATTAGGTTAGTTTTAAGGGCTAAGGTTAGTTTTAGGGTTAAGTTTGGGTTAGGGTTAGGATTAGGCTTAGGGTACGACTTAGGGCTAGGGTTAGGGCTAGGGTTAGGGTTAGGGTTAGGGTTAGGGTTTAGGGTTATGGTTAGGGTTAGGGGTTAGGGGTTAGGGGTTAGGCTTAGGGTTAGCGTTACGGTTAGGGGTTAGGGGTTAGGGTTAGGGCTAAGGTTAGGGTTAGGGTTAGGGTTAGGGTTAGGGCTAGGGTTAGGGTTAGGGTTAGGGTTACGGCTAGGGTTAGGGTTAGGGTTAGGTTAGGCTTAGGGTTAGGAGTTAGGGTTAGGGTTTCTATTAGGTTAGTTTTAAGGGCTAAGGTTAGTTTTAGGGTTAAGGTTGGGTTAGGGTTAGGATTAGGGTTAGGGTACGACTTAGGGCTAGGGTTAGGGCTAGGGTTAGGGTTAGGGTTAGGGTTAGGGTTTAGGGTTATGGTTAGGGTTAGGGGTTAGGGGTTAGGGGTTAGGCTTAGGGTTAGCGTTACGGTTAGGGGTTAGGGGTTAGGGTTAGGGCTAAGGTTAGGGTTAGGGTTAGGGTTAGGGTTAGGGCTAGGGTTAGGGTTAGGGTTAGGGTTACGGCTAGGGTTAGGGTTAGGTTAGGCTTAGGGTTAGGAGTTAGGGTTAGGGTTTCTATTAGGTTAGTTTTAAGGGCTAAGGTTAGTTTTAGGGTTAAGGTTGGGTTAGGGTTAGGATTAGGGTTAGGGTACGACTTAGGGCTAGGGTTAGGGCTAGGGTTAGGGTTAGGGTTAGGGTTAGGGTTTAGGGTTATGGTTAGGGTTAGGGGTTAGGGGTTAGGGGTTAGGCTTAGGGTTAGCGTTACGGTTAGGGGTTAGGGGTTAGGGCTAAGGTTAGGGTTAGGGTTAGGGTTAGGGTTAGGGCTAGGGTTAGGGTTAGGGTTAGGGTTACGGCTAGGGTTAGGGTTAGGGTTAGGTTAGGCTTAGGGTTAGGAGTTAGGGTTAGGGTTTCTATTAGGTTAGTTTTAAGGGCTAAGGTTAGTTTTAGGGTTAAGGTTGGGTTAGGGTTAGGATTAGGGTTAGGGTACGACTTAGGGCTAGGGTTAGGGCTAGGGTTAGGGTTAGGGTTAGGGTTAGGGTTTAGGGTTATGGTTAGGGTTAGGGGTTAGGGGTTAGGGGTTAGGCTTAGGGTTAGCGTTACGGTTAGGGGTTAGGGGTTAGGGTTAGGGCTAAGGTTAGGGTTAGGGTTAGGGTTAGGGTTAGGGCTAGGGTTAGGGTTAGGGTTAGGGTTACGGCTAGGGTTAGGGTTAGGGTTAGGTTAGGCTTAGGGTTAGGAGTTAGGGTTAGGGTTTCTATTAGGTTAGTTTTAAGGGCTAAGGTTAGTTTTAGGGTTAAGGTTGGGTTAGGGTTAGGATTAGGGTTAGGGTACGACTTAGGGCTAGGGTTAGGGCTAGGGTTAGGGTTAGGGTTAGGGTTAGGGTTTAGGGTTATGGTTAGGGTTAGGGGTTAGGGGTTAGGGGTTAGGCTTAGGGTTAGCGTTACGGTTAGGGGTTAGGGTTAGGGCTAAGGTTAGGGTTAGGGTTAGGGTTAGGGTTAGGGCTAGGGTTAGGGTTAGGGTTAGGGTTACGGCTAGGGTTAGGGTTAGGGTTAGGTTAGGCTTAGGGTTAGGAGTTAGGGTTAGGGTTTCTATTAGGTTAGTTTTAAGGGCTAAGGTTAGTTTTAGGGTTAAGGTTGGGTTAGGGTTAGGATTAGGGTTAGGGTACGACTTAGGGCTAGGGTTAGGGCTAGGGTTAGGGTTAGGGTTAGGGTTAGGGTTTAGGGTTATGGTTAGGGTTAGGGGTTAGGGGTTAGGGGTTAGGCTTAGGGTTAGCGTTACGGTTAGGGGTTAGGGGTTAGGGTTAGGGCTAAGGTTAGGGTTAGGGTTAGGGTTAGGGTTAGGGCTAGGGTTAGGGTTAGGGTTAGGGTTACGGCTAGGGTTAGGGTTAGGGTTAGGTTAGGCTTAGGGTTAGGAGTTAGGGTTAGGGTTTCTATTAGGTTAGTTTTAAGGGCTAAGGTTAGTTTTAGGTTTAAGGTTGGGTTAGGGTTAGGATTAGGGTTAGGGTACGACTTAGGGCTAGGGTTAGGGCTAGGGTTAGGGTTAGGGTTAGGGTTAGGGTTTAGGGTTATGGTTAGGGTTAGGGGTTAGGGGTTAGGGGTTAGGTTTAGGGTTAGCGTTACGGTTAGGGGTTAGGGGTTAGGGTTAGGGCTAAGGTTAGGGTTAGGGTTAGGGTTAGGGTTAGGGCTAGGGTTAGGGTTAGGGTTACGGCTAGGGTTAGGGTTAGGGTTAGGTTAGGCTTAGGGTTAGGAGTTAGGGTTAGGGTTTCTGTTAGGTTAGTTTTAAGGGCTAAGGTTAGTTTTAGGGTTAAGGTTGGGTTAGGGTTAGGATTAGGGTTAGGGTACGACTTAGGGCTAGGGTTAGGGCTAGGGTTAGGGTTAGGGTTAGGGTTAGGGTTTAGGGTTATGGTTAGGGTTAGGGGTTAGGGGTTAGGGGTTAGGCTTAGGGTTAGCATTACGGTTAGGGGTTAGGGGTTAGGGTTAGGGCTAAGGTTAGGGTTAGGGTTAGGGTTAGGGTTAGGGCTAGGGTTAGGGTTAGGGTTAGGGTTACGGCTAGGGTTAGGGTTAGGGTTAGGTTAGGCTTAGGGTTAGGAGTTAGGGTTAGGGTTTCTATTAGGTTAGTTTTAAGGGCTAAGGTTAGTTTTAGGGTTAAGGTTGGGTTAGGGTTAGGATTAGGGTTAGGGTACGACTTAGGGCTAGGGTTAGGGCTAGGGTTAGGGTTAGGGTTAGGGTTTAGGGTTATGGTTAGGGTTAGGGGTTAGGGGTTAGGGGTTAGGCTTAGGGTTAGCGTTACGGTTAGGGGTTAGGGGTTAGGGTTAGGGCTAAGGTTAGGGTTAGGGTTAGGGTTAGGGTTAGGGCTAGGGTTAGGGTTAGGGTTACGGCTAGGGTTAGGGTTAGGGTTAGGTTAGGCTTAGGGTTAGGAGTTAGGGTTAGGGTTTCTGTTAGGTTAGTTTTAAGGGCTAAGGTTAGTTTTAGGGTTAAGGTTGGGTTAGGGTTAGGATTAGGGTTAGGGTACGACTTAGGGCTAGGGTTAGGGCTAGGGTTAGGGTTAGGGTTAGGGTTAGGGTTTAGGGTTATGGTTAGGGTTAGGGGTTAGGGGTTAGGGGTTAGGCTTAGGGTTAGCGTTACGGTTAGGGGTTAGGGGTTAGGGTTAGGGCTAAGGTTAGGGTTAGGGTTAGGGTTAGGGTTAGGGCTAGGGTTAGGGTTAGGCTTAGGGTTACGGCTAGGGTTAGGGTTAGGGTTAGGTTAGGCTTAGGGTTAGGAGTTAGGGTTAGGGTTTCTATTAGGTTAGTTTTAAGGGCTAAGGTTAGTTTTAGGGTTAAGGTTGGGTTAGGGTTAGGATTAGGGTTAGGGTACGACTTAGGGCTAGGTTTAGGGCTAGGGTTAGGGTTAGGGTTAGGGTTAGGGTTTAGGGTTATGGTTAGGGTTAGGGGTTAGGGGTTAGGGGTTAGGCTTAGGGTTAGCGTTACGGTTAGGGGTTAGGGGTTAGGGTTAGGGCTAAGGTTAGGGTTAGGGTTAGGGTTAGGGTTAGGGCTAGGGTTAGGGTTAGGGTTAGGGTTACGGCTAGGGTTAGGGTTAGGGTTAGGTTAGGCTTAGGGTTAGGAGTTAGGGTTAGGGTTTCTATTAGGTTAGTTTTAAGGGCTAAGGTTACTTTTAGGGTTAAGGTTGGGTTAGGGTTAGGATTAGGGTTAGGGTACGACTTAGGGCTAGGGTTAGGGCTAGGGTTAGGGTTAGGGTTAGGGTTAGGGTTTAGGGTTATGGTTAGGGTTAGGGGTTAGGGGTTAGGGGTTAGGCTTAGGGTTAGCGTTACGGTTAGGGGTTAGGGGTTAGGGTTAGGGCTAAGGTTAGGGTTAGGGTTAGGGTTAGGGTTAGGGCTAGGGTTAGGGTTAGGGTTAGGGTTACGGCTAGGGTTAGGGTTAGGGTTAGGTTAGGCTTAGGGTTAGGAGTTCGGGTTAGGGTTTCTATTAGGTTAGTTTTAAGGGCTAAGGTTAGTTTTAGGGTTAAGGTTGGGTTAGGGTTAGGATTAGGGTTAGGGTACGACTTAGGGCTAGGGTTAGGGCTAGGGTTAGGGTTAGGGTTTAGGGTTATGGTTAGGGTTAGGGGTTAGGGGTTAGGGGTTAGGCTTAGGGTTAGCGTTACGGTTAGGGGTTAGGGGTTAGGGTTAGGGCTAAGGTTAGGGTTAGGGTTAGGGTTAGGGTTAGGGCTAGGGTTAGGGTTAGGGTTAGGGTTACGGCTAGGGTTAGGGTTAGGGTTAGGTTAGGCTTAGGGTTAGGAGTTAGGGTTAGGGTTTCTATTAGGTTAGTTTTAAGGGCTAAGGTTAGTTTTAGGGTTAAGGTTGGGTTACGGTTAGGATTAGGGTTAGGGTACGACTTAGGGCTAGGGTTAGGGCTAGGGTTAGGGTTAGGGTTAGGGTTAGGGTTTAGGGTTATGGTTAGGGTTAGGGGTTAGGGGTTAGGGGTTAGGCTTAGGGTTAGCGTTACGGTTAGGGGTTAGGGGTTAGGGCTAAGGTTAGGGTTAGGGTTAGGGTTAGGGTTAGGGCTAGGGTTAGGGTTAGGGTTAGGGTTACGGCTAGGGTTAGGGTTAGGGTTAGGTTAGGCTTAGGGTTAGGAGTTAGGGTTAGGGTTTCTATTAGGTTAGTTTTAAGGGCTAAGGTTAATTTTAGGGTTAAGGTTGGGTTAGGGTTAGGATTAGGGTTAGGGTACGACTTAGGGCTAGGGTTAGGGCTAGGGTTAGGGTTAGGGTTAGGGTTAGGGTTTAGGGTTATGGTTAGGGTTAGGGGTTAGGGGTTAGGGGTTAGGCTTAGGGTTAGCGTTACGGTTAGGGGTTAGGGGTTAGGGTTAGGGCTAAGGTTAGGGTTAGGGTTAGGGTTAGGGTTAGGGCTAGGGTTAGGGTTAGGGTTAGGGTTACGGCTAGGGTTAGGGTTAGGGTTAGGTTAGGCTTAGGGTTAGGAGTTAGGGTTAGGGTTTCTATTAGGTTAGTTTTAAGGGCTAAGGTTAGTTTTAGGGTTAAGGTTGGGTTAGGGTTAGGATTAGGGTTAGGGTACGACTTAGGGCTAGGGTTAGGGCTAGGGTTAGGGTTAGGGTTAGGGTTAGGGTTTAGGGTTATGGTTAGGGTTAGGGGTTAGGGGTTAGGGGTTAGGCTTAGGGTTAGCGTTACGGTTAGGGGTTAGGGGTTAGGGTTAGGGCTAAGGTTAGGGTTAGGGTTAGGGTTAGGGTTAGGGCTAGGGTTAGGGTTAGGGTTAGGGTTACGGCTAGGGTTAGGGTTAGGGTTAGGTTAGGCTTAGGGTTAGGAGTTAGGGTTAGGGTTTCTATTAGGTTAGTTTTAAGGGCTAAGGTTAGTTTTAGGGTTAAGGTTGGGTTAGGGTTAGGATTAGGGTTAGGGTACGACTTAGGGCTAGGGTTAGGGCTAGGGTTAGGGTTAGGGTTAGGGTTAGGGTTTAGGGTTATGGTTAGGGTTAGGGGTTAGGGGTTAGGGGTTAGGCTTAGGGTTAGCGTTACGGTTAGGGGTTAGGGGTTAGGGTTAGGGCTAAGGTTAGGGTTAGGGTTAGGGTTAGGGTTAGGGTTAGGGTTAGGGTTACGGCTAGGGTTAGGGTTAGGGTTAGGTTAGGCTTAGGGTTAGGAGTTAGGGTTAGGGTTTCTATTAGGTTAGTTTTAAGGGCTAAGGTTAGTTTTAGGGTTAAGGTTGGGTTAGGGTTAGGATTAGGGTTAGGGTACGACTTAGGGCTAGGGTTAGGGCTAGGGTTAGGGTTAGGGTTAGGG